>NC_056730.1:974351714-974651714 GCF_019279795.1 Protopterus annectens | reverse complement strand
ATGTTCTCTCTGTATTAGGTAGAATGAGCTGATGACACTAGACTGGAGGAGTGTCCCAGATCAAATGTACAATAGGGGTAGGCAGCTGCAAAGCCACCAAGTATAACAACAAGACACCAACAGGGAGGGAGGGTGGGGACCAATACTAAAGCTATTAGCCTACACTCTTTAGACAGTAAACACTGCAGAAATCTTTATGACAGCAGTGAGTCACAAAATTAAAGTTTTTAAACAGATAAAGGAGCAAAGAGACTCTACAGAATGCTTTTAACTGCAAACAAATCAGTTACCCGTGCAGGTTAGTTAATAGCAATAAAATACAGTAAAAAGTATGCAGCAGGCAATAAAAAGTGCTATATATAAATTGCTAGAAGCACTAATCCATATAAATAAGCCAAAAAAACAGGATACTTATATATCTCATATCAGAGTTGTAGTCAACGCCTCTCCTTCACTCTGCTCAGTGTGTATAGACAGAAATCCTCTCAAAGGTAGGGCTTAAATCCCAGAAGATACAACCTTAGACAACTTTTTTTTAAAAAAGCACAAAAGAACCAGCCCCCACTTGCCAGCAGCCAATCAACAAAATCCAGCCAAGAAGGTAAAGAAAGGTTTCTGCTAATTCAAGATGGCCTGTTCATGTGCTCTGAACAATCACTGCAATGACAAACAGGCCCAGAGCCAGCAAATCTGAACTGGGACAATACTAAAGCTATCAGCCTGCACTCTTTAGACAGTAAACACTACAGAAATCTTTATGACAGCAGTGAGCCACAAATTGAAAGTTTTTAAACAGATAAAGGAGCAAAGAGACTCTACAGAATGCTTTTAACTGCAAACAAATCAGTTACCCATGCAGATTAGCTAATAGCAATAAAATACAGTGAAACATATGCAGCAGGCAATAAAAAGTGCTATATATAAATTGCTAGAAGCAATGATCAGTATAAATAAGACAAAAACAGGATACTTATATATCTCAGATCAGAGTTGTAGTCCACGCCCCTCCTCCACTCTGCTCAGTGTGTATATTTCTCTTCATTTGGACTCATATGAGCTACAACCAGTATTCACCAGTACATAAGTAGTTTTTCTACATCCTCTCATCCATGCACAGTTTTGTGACACTGATCACCCCTCCTCTGCACTTCTACTATAAACTTTAAGGTAACTAGATACATATATGTAATCTATGATCCTGCTTTATACTCTGTAAACCTGATTTGCATCCCACCACTTAACTACAATTTCCTGTCATAGCAGGTCATTCCCTCACCACAACTTTGAATTTCTAGGTACTAATCACAATTTATTTATTAACTGCAAAATCAACTTGGCTTTGGAGTTTGATAAGGTAGTAGTTGTAGGGCTTGATTTTCTACTGTTTACACAATCTGTTGTGTGGTGGCCTTGCTGGCTCAGAAATAGCATCAACATGAACAGCTATGAACTCCAGGACTGGTGTGCGGGAGAGCTGTGACTTCTTGTAATTGACACAAATGACCCTTATAGGCACCAACTGTTTCAGCTACATGCCTCCTGAATACCCACAACTTTTCAGTTTCTAAGTCTTTATGGATACATTCAGGCCAATAAAGCCAAACGCCACAGGTATGTTTTAGCCACCGTATTGCCCTCTGCAGACGCCCATAGCTCCTTATGGTATCCAGATCTTTTTTGGGTCTGGCTCCTTTAACAGTATTAGAAAGTGCAAGGAATTATTAACAAAAAATAACACTAAGCTTGCTAATCTAGGATGTGCTACAGTACAGAAAATTAATCACTATTTGTCACTTATTCATATTTTCATATTTCTGTTACATAGCTAAAAGGCCTACGTCTTATTGAGGAGTATAATGTCATATGCTATGGTGGGAGACAGGAAAATTCATTGTCAGTGTCCATTTACATCACATTATACCTGGTATACCACTAGTTGTTTGTTAGTAGTTATAAAAATAAACAATATTTCCATATGTACTTAATATTTCAGAAACCACATGATTTACAAACTGTTGCATGACATCAGGTGAAAACTTAGATGTTAAGAAAACCGTCTTTGATATTTGAACTGTGAGATGCACATCTTGAGAGATATTCATTGTTATTTATTATTGCTAAATTTTACAGTTAATCATATGTTTTCATATTTCTGTAAATATCTCAATAAACATGCACTTATAGAGAAATGTATTGCTGTCATGTGAAAGCTTGTGTTTGGTTAACCAAAATGTTCTAATGATATATATCTAGGTTGTACTACATTAAATATTATAAAGAATTATGTAACTTTTACAACTCTCTTTCACAATTTAAGTTTATTTTTTCAGAGAACGGTCAAATTCAAGAAGCTGTGAGAGTTATAAACACTTATTCTTAACAAGTAAACACTCTTTTAAGAAAGATCAGTCTTATGCCACAGATTGTACTAATAGATATTCTATTACTCATTGAAAGATGTGTAGATAAAAAAAATATTCCCCTTAGCCCAAAGTCACTATCATGCGATTTACCAGCAAGTTATCAGTACTTCAGTTTTTCAAATATGACCTCCTGGCACCTCAGCTCTTATAAGAAATGACTTCACAAGGAAAGGAAAACACAGTAGCTTTTGGCAGTAGAACTGTTTAAAAGAAGCTTTTGGCAGTAAGCAGCTTTTGGCAGTAGAACTGTTTAAAAGAAGCTTTTGGCAGTAAGCAGCTTTTGGCTGTAGAACTGTTTAAAGGAAGCTTTTGGCAGTAAGCAGCTTTTGGCAGTAGAACTGTTTAAAAGAAGCTTTTGGCAGTAAGCAGCTTTTGGCTGTAGGACTGTTTAAAAGAAGCTTTTGGCAGTAAGCAGCTTTTGGCTGTAGAACTGTTTAAAAGAAGCTTTTGGCAGTAAGCAGCTTTTGGCTGTAGAACTGTTTAAAAGAAGCTTTTGGCAGTAAGCAGCTTTTGGCTGTAGAACTGTTTAAAAGAAGCTTTTCGCAGTAAGCAGCTTTTGACTGTAGAACTGTTTAAAAGAAGCTTTTGGCAGTAAGCAGCTTTTGGCTGTAGAACTGTTTAAAAGAAGCTTTTGGCAGTAAGCAGCTTTTGGCTGTAGAACTGTTTAAAAGAAGCTTTTGGCAGTAAGCAGCTTTTGGCTGTAGAACTGTTTAAAAGAAGCTTTTCGCAGTAAGCAGCTTTTGGCTGCAGAACTGTTTAAAAGAAGCTTTTGACAGTAAGCAGATTTTGGCTGTAGAATGTTGCTGCTGTTTTTTTTCTTTTCCTGTTTGTCAAAACAACCATGAGCCTGTTGTTGCACCACCAACATTAGTGATGCTGATGCAGGGACGCAATCACGGTCAAGATGCAAAGGAATGATCATAATTTAAAGTAGTCTAGCCACTTGTAATTTGGTATCATATTATTTTAAGGTGGGGGGGGTCAATATTTTCAGGCAAATACTGAACAGTTGAGAGGACATTGACTGTAGTTAAACAAGTGTATGTCCTAACAAGTACTCAACATTGTGTTCTAGCGCTAAATAAAGTTGTTCACTTGTACCCACATAGTGTCGCTCATTTTTAACTTTCTTAGTAGTTCAATCATGTTTGATGTGTGCTGCAAATCTGTAGGGGGGGGGAGTTGTATGGCACAGCAGAAGAGTACAATCAAGAGGTAGCCGCTAATGGGGGAGCCACTGGAAGGTAGTGACATCAGAGTATCACTGTCTTGTGATTTTTACCATCAGAATTATTTTTCCCTCTTATTTCAATTTTTGCAACTGAATTTTTCCAGGTATGCAAAGTAGTAAAATCAAAGTATCCAAGTGCTGTGATTTCCACCCCCACAGTACGTTGTCATCTCTTACCTTAGTTCTTCATGAGTTTTCTACTTATGTAAACTAGGGAAATGGAAATGTTACTGTGATTTGATCTTTACCACAGTGTAATCATGATTTGAATATATGTTATGTTGCTTTGAAGGTGACTTTATATACTGTAACCATGACAGGAAGGAAGAGAGGAGAAGAAAACCTGAATCAGAGCAAAGAGCCTTCATCACTAAGTGGCTGGTGAAATCCATCTTCTCTATCTACAAAGGCTAAACATTGCTCCTTTCTTTGGTTGAAACCAAACATTCTAATTTTGACAAACTGAATGTAAATGAAAGAAGGATTAAAGCAGCCAGTCTAGCAGAAAAACTTAGTGAAGAGCAAACATTTTCAAAGAAAATAACCATTAAGAACGAGGTAGATGCTATGGTTAGCTTTCAGATTTCAAAGGAAGTTGTTAATGCTTGGAAAAGACTTTGTTAGACGATGACTTTTCACAGAAGTGCACATTGATTAAATTTTAGGGTTATGACCAGAAAAGAGGGACCTATTTGAGAAAGTAGCAACAAAGAAGAATAGTGGAAGATTTCTACCAAGGAAACTGACCAGTTCAAGGGCAAACAGAAACGGTAAATTCGTTTTTTTTTTTCTCTTTATCTATGGATTAAAGTACCAATATTAAAGATATCATTTAACTTTTCATTTTTGTTTGAAGTGTCGAAAAAACTGTAGAAATGCAGAAGAACTTGTTATCATGCCTCTGTGGTTGTTTGCAGAGCTGAAAATCTCTCTACTAAATGATAAAGTCTTCAAATGACAGTTTGGAATTGGACTTTAGCAAACTTGTTATCATTAGTATTGATGGTGTACCAGCTATGTGCAGATGTTGATACTGTTGTTCTTTTGGAATAATTTATTGGGAGACAGATAATCAAACATCACTGCACATCAGCAGGCTTTGTGAAGCAAAGTCTTGTAGTGCAGTCATGAATTGTCTCCTCTCAACTGTCCCTGATTTCCAGGGACGTCCCTGATTTTGACTCAAATTCTAACTCTGTCCCTCTTAATCCCTTCTAAAACTAGTGACTTTTGGAGGAAAGGTGGTGAATTACACTTAATGAATAATGATGATAATTAAGCGTTATAAACTTCTTTTATCTCAGAAAATGTGTATTATTTCATATGCTCTGAGTCTGTCAATGTTTCAAGTTAATAGCATTAATATTTTAAAAGTGTCCCTGATTGTCCCTGATGTTGTCTTGACTTGTTCCTGATTCAGTTGATATTTGTTCCCAATCGTTTGAGAGGTCTGGCTGTCATTATAAACTACCTTCATTACAGAGAACTAAAACAAAGAGCATGTTGACATTTCTTGAAGAAAACAATGAGTGCAGTGATTTCAATTTCCATATGGTAGTCAGGTGAGTAAATCAGGGGAAAAGTGTTTCAGTATTTTGCTGCTTTGAAGGAAGAGATAGCAGCATTCCAAAAAATGAGCAAAAACTCTAATAGCTTGAAAATGACTCTGAATTATGATGTGCTTCTTTTCTTGTGAGCCTGCAGCAAACCTGAATTATTTCAATATTCATTTTCTGGAAAAGATCGACCTACAATGCAAATGTCTGCAGCAGTCAGTTTTCAAAATACAATCAAAACTTCTCAGGAGCCAGCTGTTACAGGGTGAGAAATATCATTTTTCATGTGTACAACATATTCCTTAGTAAAACATGTCAAACTGAGAGAAAATCTTTTTTTTTATACTTTTTGTTCCTGTCCTGCTGGCCTTAAACCTCCCCAGTTGGACTTGAATTATTTTTTAAGAGTTGTCCTGGGTGCAGTATCATTTAGGCAGCCATGATAGATGGTTGCTTGCATCCTAGCTGGCATTCTGGAAATGAGGACATTTATTATTTTATAGAAAAAGTTCAACCAAAGTTGACTGAATATCCCTTTTCTTTGGATCTAGAGGAAGTGCTGGTGTATGTTCAGATAAAGGTCCTCAAATTTGTATTCAATGATGTTCCAAAGTAAACAGAAGACATGCACCCTACAGGATTTGTGGAAACATCAGGAGAGTGAAAACACAGAAATATTACAGTAGTTTGAATGAAAACATTCAGTACCTTTGGCAACACTTAGATATACAAACAGTCACTCTCAGCCAACAACATTAACAAAACAAGCAGTAGTCTTGTCTGAATGATGAGGACTTAGGAAACATTTTGAAAACTATAACTTCAAAAATGACCTCAAAATATGACTAGCTTGTTGTTGAAAAGAGATGTAATATCTCACATTGATTAATAAAAGAATGAATGTTTCTTAGTGTATTTCATATTCATATGCGTTGTTGTGAAAGTGTCCAACACTAAAGTTTGGAATTAGTGTACAATAAGTGAAAATAGTGGCTCATAGAGTTTTCAGTTCGGAATGGAGAGATAAATACCATGATTTGCTGCCTACAAACACTTCATGCTGTTGTTTCTGTGTCTCAAATTGGTAGCAGCTCCAAAGAAATGGAATGTTTGGAGGCATTGTGAAATTAAACATTTAATCCTACTTTTGTCATACTGGATGTAAAATAAATTAAAGATATATCATTGAAACAGCAAAGCTGGATGTGATTTCATTTCAAGTGCCTGCAAAATATAAATAAAACTGTGGACGGTGAAAAATATAACAATCTTACTGACAGTGGTGCTCATCACTTTTGGAAATATGCCAACAATCAGCCCCCATCATGACCGATGGTCATTTTGAAAACCTTTTGAAAATATTCACTTCAAGGCTGACCTCCAAATACAACAAGCTTATTGCCAAAAAGTGATATTAAATTTCTCATTAAGAAAAGCACAGAAGTTGGCTTTCAAAGAAATAATGAAGCACACTTCATGCTAACGTATTGGTACAATGCTAAACAATGAAGTTCAGAGTAAGCACAGAGCAACCGGCCCACTGCACTTCTATCCAGTATGACTATTGGACACATTGGAGGGATATACTTAACTGTAACTCCTGATTAGAATATATTGCACTCTAGTGGCAGGCAAACATTTCTTATTGTATGATATGTGATACAGTTTATTAAAATGTATTTACTGAAATTAATTATCAGTTATCATGGATGCAGCAGGAGACTCAGATATTATGCAGCTAGTATCCTCTGCACACTTTTTTGTATTAGATACCTGCCAACACTGAAATAAATATAAGCATATAAATACACATAAATGTAAACAAATTAGTAGTTACTTATGGTACACCCTAGGAGAATAGTAAAAACATGACTTTGACTAGGCTAGGCTTGATATCTCTGTAATGGGTTAATTTTATTTTCCCTACAGGTCAAAAACTAATGATAGTACTAGCACAGGCTGACTGATATATATATATATATATATATATATATATATATATATATATATATATATATATATAATCCAATGCAGCATCTATATATAGCAATCTGCACTATGCTATGGGAGATAAAGTATTGCACTGCAAAGCTAAAGGCATGAGTTTAAATCCCATCAATGCTTCCTTGCATACGGTTTGATCCTCAGGCATATCAATGTGCCCCTTGGCTACCAAGAATATGGAATACTGCCAGAGTCACAATGGACCACACAATAAATAAATAAACAGATAAAATAACTCTCAGAAGATCCCTAAGTGATTAATGGAAATAGTATGGTTGAAGGTCCATTGTTTGAAAGCCAGTATCATACAGACAATTATTTCACTGTTAGGGCGACCCTATGACTAATAGTGAAGGCCGATAGCAGTACAGCAAATATAGCACTTCCTAGTTTGAAGCAACTGTTTGCGATATATTTCAGACTTGTAGCTGCCACAAAACATAACCATTAAAACAAGTTGTGCAACCTACTGCAGGAAAAAAGGTATTCATATAAAGTTTGTTATGACTGATGACATTAGTGTATGTTATTAGCAATGAAGAACAAGTGCTGTGAGCAATGTGCAGATGCACTCATCAGGTCATTGTGGTTCTTGTTCTGAATAATCAAATTAATAAGGGGAGTAACAAAATGCATAAGAGAGTTTTGTGCAGAGCGCAAGAGAGCAGTAGATGTCAACAGGCCAGCCATGTTGGCATTTATGTGACCCATGAAATCATTGACTCAAGCATAAGGCATGATATCAACTACAGATATGTTCAGTGACCTAAGAATAAAACATGCCAGGATTTTCACAGATATTCTACATTTAAATTTCTAGCTTTTTAAATTATGCTGCCATACTATGATGATGTGTTTTGTTTTGAGTTTAAATTTCAAAGAGAGCACCACCATTAAAACACTGCATTTTGATGCTTCTGTTATCCTTGGATACTCTTGACAGACTGATCACTCTGGAAAAAAAAAACACAGATGGTAGCAATGACATTGCATATAGAGCATAACAGTGATTCTATAGTGTAATACCTTCCAGCAGTAATATAGAGGATTATGACTGGATCCCTGATCACAATTAGCGTATTATTTATACAAGACAAAGATTCCAAGAAATTCACTTCAAGGGCCAAGCTTGAGAGGTGAATTTCCTGGCATCCATGTGGAGAACTCATTATAAGGATTATGGTCAGTGAGACTGATTATAATTTTTTGTAGCACATGCTCCATGTTCTACCATTTACAGAAAAAAGATGTAAGATCATAGTTGGTAAAGCTCTCATTGCTGTCAAACAGACAGCAGGAAGGAGCAAAATGTTCCACTATAGACCTAACTGCTTTTAAAAAGTATTAGACATTTAGTTCAGCCACACTTTTTACTCATAAGTATGGTATAGTGCATTTCTAACAGCTTTTAAAGGCTGTTTTACCTTCTGCCACTGTTCTTTGCTGTTTCAAACACACCCCTGTTATTCCATAGCATAAGACCTCATCTTACAGGACTTAGAATACTTAACAAGCTTTTGTTAAGCACTCCTTATAGGTTCATAGGTTCATAGGAAGGTACTAGCCTATTGGCCCTGGGGGTCTATGTAAACCTAGCCAAAAAGGTTTTCTGGCTTTCGCCACCCAAGAAAATTATTTTCCTGTGTCCCTGTCAAGCAGTGCCACAGAAGTGATCCCTGTGGTGAATTTTCTATTTTCTAGCCAGTTGTCAATATTTTTCTTAAAGAGGGCCAATGAGGAGCTTTGCTTGACATGAATGGGTAGTTTGTTCCAGAGTATGGAAAGTCTCTGAGACAGGAATCTATCCCTCCAGCATGTTCTATTTGTTCTGGTGACAAGGTTTATGTCCCTGGAGCGTGTGTTTCAGAGAGATTGGGACTTCTTTAAGTGTAGCATGTCCAACAGCTCTGGGTTTGACATAGCTTTGTATGTTAGGCAGAGATCGCCTCTGAATAGGAGATATGTGACGGAGTAGAGCTGGTGTTTTTGAGACGGTCTGCGTATGGCATCTGTTTGAGGCCGGTAATCCTCTTAGTGAGGTATTTCTTTGGCCTTTCCAATTGTTGTAAGTGTCTTGTGAGATACATGCCAAACAGGGCATTGTACTCTATAATGGGTCTGAAGAGGGATGAGTAGAGAGGGACAATGACCTCCTTTTTTCTAGAGGAGAACCCTTTTGTGATGAGGTGTGCCACGTAGAAAGATTACCTGACTACTGTGGTGATGTAGTTATCAAAGGAGAAACTACTGTCTACCTGTGTCCTGAGGTCTCATCACACTTTCAGTGTTTAGTGAGCTACTGCCTATGTGGTAGTTCATGGGTACCAAGTTTTTCCCAAAGGGCATGACAATGCACTTCTTAAGTGCTGTTAATATCAGAATTTATGTTAGAGATTTGCTTAACAAGATTATCGTTTTTTCCAAATTCAGATTATAAGCATATCACTCCATGCACTACAAAATTATTATGGGGTGGCACCATTCAAGATAACTTAGTCATAGCAGTCTGTCTTTCTAGTTCTCCAGCTCTGATGTTTTTGGTGTTTTAACTAGAACAAAAGTGGCTCTTTTGTGTGATTAGTTAGTATAAATATTCATTAGTATAGATACCAGCTTTTGTAATTGGCCCTTAAAGTATGGTCAAAACGTAGATGATTTGTTTCCTTAAACTTGAACTACCTAAGTGACATTGCTTTTACTTGTGTGGTCTTGTGTTGTTGGTGAAGAAGGAACAGAAACTCAGCGCTGCTAGATGTGACACAGACCTATGATGATTTTAAGTTATGAATCTTTATGAATACATATCTACTGAATTGCTGCACGAGTCTAAATAAAGACTCATTTGCACTAATTATATAAAGTCTAGTATTTTTAGAACTAGTATTACGTAAAATGCAAATATTTCTCATCATTATTTTTGAAAATTAGTACTATTTCAATACTCATAAGCTGACTTGTATACTTTTCTATTATGCCTTATTGTAGTGCAGTCTCAAAATGGGGCCCAGGATGGTTTGTTAGAGGGAAGCCCAAAGAGATATCGTGCTGTTTGCAGTACAAGTGGAATTATAATTACAGAAATAGGAAG
The DNA here is from genome assembly GCF_019279795.1 of Protopterus annectens. Lineage (NCBI taxonomy): Eukaryota > Metazoa > Chordata > Ceratodontiformes > Protopteridae > Protopterus > Protopterus annectens. The sequence continues at coordinate 974,641,412 of NC_056730.1, read as the reverse complement.
TAAAAGAAAATGAAAAAAAAGGAGACATTTCCTTTTTCAGCAACTAATGTGGTTCAAGCAGTTTCCATTTGCATGCAAACAACATCTTTGCTAGCTTAGTAAGATAGATAACACAAATATGTCAGTTATAGTAAGTAATTCTTACACGGTGCTTTACATCTAGCAGCGCTGAGGTTCTGTTCCTTCTTCTACAACACAAGACCACACAAGTAAAAGCAATGTCACTTAGCAGTAATTATCCAACAGCAAAAATAAACATACTACTATTCAGCACTTGACTTTGCAGCTCAGGATTTATAGCTCGTGTTTAACTTCAGCTTCTTTCATAGGCATGCTTTTTCTGATGTTTGACAGACATCTTAAAACATGTTACAAAAAATAAAACTTGATCAAATTGTTCAACTCCGTTTTCACACTATTAATTCCAATACAGCAATAAAAATCTTAATATCTACAAATAATAGTTGTCCTTACAAAAATGACTTCCAGTTAAACCTAGATACTAAAATTGCCATTCATATGAGTTTACCAGTATCTGTTGACAAAACAGATGACAGCTTTCAACACTGTCTACGTAACTGACCATTCCCATATAGGATAACTCAACACCCACCTTCTTGCTTTTCTCCAGTTAAAGACACAATGGCAGGATGTCAGTGGGTCTTTCAGATTTGATGTTCTGAGCATCAGTTAATGGCCATTGTTGCAGCTGCTAGATCCTTCTGATTGTTTTAGCTATTACTTTCAGGGTGAAAGAAGCAGGCTTTTCAATCACTCCTTATTTTACTACTAAGAATAAAGCAAACATGGAGAAAAGCCAATAAATAATAACTTGAAAAACACAGAGGCCCCTGAGTGGATCATACCATAAGCTCCATACCTCTCCAACAAACGTAGCAGTAAATTATAAAACCAAGAGTCGTTTTATTTCCAAAAAAAAACAGTTAAGCACTTTTGCCTCAGTTAAACAATAGAGACTTCTTCATAATTAAAAAGCATTCACTGATCAAACGATTTATAGAGTGACATACAATAATAAATTACCAACATTTTTTCTCTCTCTCTTAAAGACATAGTAACATACAAAAATATCTAACAGTGTAAATAAATAAAATTTGCCATACAACTTAAATAATAATGCTTTAACTAATCAGTATAAATATGCAAGATGTTACAAGATAAAGTATAATATATATAATGTTAAAATATGTGAAACATGTTATAGTTCAATAGCTCTCCTTTTAAGAACTGGGGTCAGGGAGAGGTACTCATTTATGCCTGGTGGTGTGTTGGACTGCAGCTTTATAATCCAATACAGTTCCCTTAACTCAAGAGACAATTCTCACCAACCACCCCTAGGGTGTGTTGGTACTTGTTACAAAATAGCAAACTTAAAACATGTATGACACTGAAGTGAGTGTTTATATAGGGAATCATTAATGTTCTCCTTTAGAATTGCATAAAGGTGTTGATAAATCCTAGTTTTGAACTTTCTTTCTGTTTTCCCTATATAGTAACCTCCACAGGTCTGGCAAATCGAAATTTATACCACATCTTTGGTGTTACAATTACCCTTGACTAAGTTTACTTTATAACCAACTTCCCTTAAAACAATGCTATTAAGTTCCATAATATAATGACATTGCCTACAGGCACCACATTTTGTTGTGCCTTTATCAGGAAGGGGTGTTAAATAAATAGGTTGTTCAAAAAGTAGCTTCAAATTACTCCCAGTTTTATAAACCAACTTTGGTCCATACCCCAAAATGTTCATAAGGAACAGTAATAACAATTCTTCTTCTTTCGGCTTTTCCCGGTTAGGGGTCACCACAGTGGATCATCTGTCTGCTCATGATTGGCAGTGGAGTTTTACAGTACCCAGTTGCCAGCCCAACGCCCAACCTTCCACAGAAGGCACACACACATATGCACACACTCACACCTAGGGCCAATTTAGAGTGCCCAATCCACCTACTGCATGTCTTTGGGAGGAAACCGGAGCACCCAGAGGAAACCCACACGACCACAGAGAGGACATGCAGACTCTGCACAGAAGGCACCCCAGCCGAGAATCGAACTGGAGAACCTCTTGCTGTGAGGCAGCAATGCTAACCACTGCACCACCGTGGCCGCCCCTAGGAACAGTAATAACAATATATTTATTTATTCACTGGACTGCAAATAATGAAGGGCAAATAAACTGATCAGGAAGACAGAACTCATTTGAAAAAAATCTTTGCATGATTGATATCCCAGAAAAAAGAAGGAGTGATTTGTCTGGCTTCAATGGAACAGATTTTGGTGATTTAGTATGGTATACAGTTAAAATAAATAAAAGATGGAAAGAGTACATAGACTTTTTTACTGCTGGGCCAGTGGTTGACAGTAGACAGACAACTGTAGCATATATTGGTTTATCATGAGACATTTAGACACAAGCAACAAGTTACATCACATTTTAGGTGTCCTGGTAAGTTTTACAATGTTAGTGAGAAATTAATGTTTTTGAAAGGATGATTCATTACAGACCGAGAATATTAACTCAATTTATGGTCCCAATATGAGAATGTTGACTGAGAAAATTAAAGATTTGGATATTGTATCTAGCTATAGTCAAAGTTTATTTCCCTAACAGACTACATCTGTTGATGATTTGCAAAATCCTCTAAAGGTCATAAGTGCTTCTGAACCTAGAAGAGGTCAGGAATATCAGCTACCTGGCATTGTAGAAGATAGTGCGAACATGGAATATACTTTAGGTAAAGTCTTAATGGGAGGTTGCACATTCTTCAAAAATTATCTGCCATTCTATCAGTTATGCAGAATTTATAATTTTCCAGAAATGAAGGATGCAAAGTTAAAAGCAATTTATGCTATTGTAAAACATGTTTATTTTTCAGCTTTGGTTATTAGCTTTGAAAGAAAAAAATTATTTGCTTACTATTGGACTGTGGTAAACTACAATTGTTTAATTACTTTATACTAGGGTTGCCACCTTTTCAAATGTCCAAAGTGGGATATTTTTGGTGCAAACATCAGATTTTGCATGGCAAAACGTACCCATGGCCAGTACAAAGGACAGAATTTTACTTTTTTTGTCTAAATAAAAGCTTATTCTTGTAGCGTTTTAGTTGCTTATTCTGTTTCTTATAACATTTAGGTGTTTCAGATACAGAGTAACTGTTTTATGCAACTATTACATAAAATATAGGAAATAATTTTGTCCTGAAATCTCAGGACATTTGCCATTTTTACAGTTTTTTTCCAAGACATAACTGCCCAAAGAGGGACTGTCCCTCGCAAAGTGGGACAGGTGGTAACCCTACTTTATACAAGATTTAATACATTTTTTTAATGGTCAAATTAGTTTCATAAGAAAAATGCTATATGTGTAAATCTGTGCTATTATGGCCTGTTGGGTAGATAAAATAAGGGAGGGAGATACAGATATTTTATTTACAAGAAGAGTAATTCTAAACATCATTGGTATGGGTTGAATTAAAGCCCTTCATGATATTATTTCATATTTATTTATTATTTGTTTACTGGGAAAGTCCAACTTGAAACAAAGCCAATTTTCAGTGGTGGCCTGGGGAAAAACACTCTAGATGCAAGTCTTTGTATTGTGGGAGGAAACCAGAGCACCCAGAGGAAACCCACGCAAATGCAGAGAGGACATGCAGACTCCACACAGAAGACACCCCAGCCGAGAATCAAACTGAAGAACCTCTTGATGTGAGGCAACAATGCTACTGCTGCACCACTGTACCGCTAATTTATTTTTATGTTTTCTTTTTCTTTCTGCAACTAACCAGCAGTTGGCAACAGCTTCTTTCCTGATTTACTTGATTCACCAGACCCACCGTAGCCTCTCCCAGGTTCAACCCAACCCCCTATAGGACTGGTGAGGAGATCAAGGATGCTATCACAGCAACTTACTGCTTGTTGGGTAGTCTGCCCCCTCTCCCACCCTCCCTTGCAGCAGCCTTGCTAGGTCTGATCACTGCCCTCAGGACATGCATGTGTGCTTCAGCTTATGTGCAACCTAATGAATGAGTGACTTTCCACTCATGCAGCAGCTGACCAGGATTACACACTGCTTCATGCATACTGCAGTGGGCCTAGGCTGAGGCCCTCTTCCCAGGATGGGCACACCAACATCACTTACTCTCCCCCATCCTCCCCCAGGCAGCCCCTCCAGCACTTGTGCTGTTAATCAAGCACAGGTTATCTCCAGCACAGTAAGGAATGCATCTCCCTGCTCCACTGGGCCATGTTTCTTAATGATTTAGGAGAGTATGAAATTGCAGGGTTTCTGTGATTGGTTCAAGGAAATGTATGCAGGTATATTATGTCTGCTGGTCATTTAGTTGTATTGTATGCAGATTAATCATAGTTATTGGTTTAAGGTAAAGTTTAAAGCTGAATGTGGGATACTAATGAGATTGTCCCAGCTTTGCAAAACGATGTATTATGAAATTGTTGGTGCTTAAAGGTCACCCGGGTATTGAAAAATGAGTACAATGCTTAACTAATTTAGTTTAATTTAATTTAATTGGTATTAGACTTGTTAGCTTTGACCTATCCTTACTCCTTTTGCCTTATGTCATCCTCCTGAAGGGTAAAGATGGCCCACAGCATCACTAAGTCAAAATCTGATATTTAAGTTCGGAAAAAGTATTGCATGTTTCAAGGTAGAAGGGTTGAGCAGGGAACATTAGCAGTACACCTAGCAAATTTTAACTATCTGTTGATAGCTGTCAGGCATTAATATGTCTGTTAGATTGGATTTGTGAGGAAAGGCTTTGTTTTGGGCCTGTGTATGTTGCTTTTGGCAAGGGATAATTAATGAGTTAGAGGAAGAGTATGAGTGTGTTTAATGTATTTGTCAGGTTGGTTTATGAGGTAGGGCTTGATTTTGGACCTGTGTGTGTTGCTTTTGGCAATGGATAATTACTGAGTTGGAAGACGAAAATGAGTTTGGTCATTTAACAATAGTATATTTTATCATAGTTTCATGCACAACATACTTTAGTTTGATACATACAATGGGATAGTTTGTAAAGGTGCTACGTGATTTATTTATTCTATTCAAATTTTAATTATGAAGCAATTAACTACGGTAAAAGAGGCAGTGATTTACTTATTGGGGAGGTGGATGCAGGGGGGGTTATCAATTAACATAGGATGATTGTGATAATTTGTAATGTAAATGCTCTTACCAGTCTAGCAAAAAAACTATATTTCAAATTTAAACCTTGGTTTGCAGCATTGTAAAAAACACACATTTAGACTAAAACAAACATATGCTACTTAGAGTGCTTGGTTACAGGGATATGTTATAATGTTTTTTTAGAGCTCAAGAAAGAAAAGTAGCAGTTAAACCACCTTCAGACAATAATGCTGAGATCCTCATTTCTAAATTTCAGGTCAACTCATGTAAAGCCATATACATCATCTGTATCTACCTTCCTCCAGGAAATAACATTAACACCCTTGAAAACATCCTTAACTGGCTTTCTGTTAATCTCCCACAAGAAACTATAGTCCTAGGAGACTTTAATATAGACTGGAACTCCTGTAGTAATGTACACCCTACCACTCACATTAACCTATATGGCTTTTCGCAAAATATTAACTCCCCTACTAGAATTAATTTACACAATAACAAAGAAAGTACCTTAGACTGGATTCTGACTAATACTCCTCACCAAACATACAAAGTAGGAACCCTACTAGATGACCTAAGTGACCACTCACTAACTTACATTATCAGGAATAAAACCAACCTAACTTACCCAAACACTTTCAGGACAATACGCACCAAAAAGCATTTTAACCCTGAACTCTTCCAAACAGAACTAAGACACTGTAATTGGTCTCCACTTAAATCACTCCCACTAAATGAAGCTGTGGAATACTTTAATTGCACATTCTTAGCCATCCTTGACCAACACGCCCCAATTCGCTCTGTTAGAAATAAAACTAAACCTGCCTCTTGACTCTCATACGCTACTAGGCAAAAAATCCTTCTTAGAAACAAATCTTGGGCTAAATGGCGTAATACTAAGGATCCTACAGATCACCAAACCTTTATACAACTTAGAAATAATGCAAAAAAGCCATCCTCTTAGACAAAAAAGACTATTATTTCCAACTACAGCAAACTTCCCAAAAGAAACCACAAAAGTTTTGGACTAGCATCAACAAACTACTATACCCAGGACAATCTATCACACCTAACCCACAAGGCTCTAACCCTGAGAATCCCACTTATACTGCTAATGCCTTAAATTCTTTCTTCACAGATGCCATCCAAACTCTTGCTAGTCAACTATCTCCAGATACCTCAAATCTGCCTACATCTACTACAAGCCCACCTTCATCATTTCAGTTACAACCAGTTTCTACTTCCTTTATTTGCTCCCTTCTCCAAAAACTAAAACTACCACCCCCTCAGCTGACCATCTCCCAGCAGAATACCTGCAAAAAGGGGCTAAAGCCATAGTCTATCCCATCTCCATTCTTGTTAACCAAACCATAAGTGAAGGAACTATCCCATCTATCTGGAAAATTTCTCATATCATCCCACTACATAAAGGTGGGAACTCTTATGACTTTTCTAACTATCATCCTATAGCTCTACTATCTCCCCTAGCAAAAATAATGGAGAAATGCATTCATAAGCAACTACTTAACCACCTACTCCAAAATAACTTACTTGCCAACTGTCAACATGACGTTTCCATAGTACTACCACTGCCCTCCTATCCTTCACAGACTGCATTAACAAAAACCTTAACAACAATACTCTTTCCTCTGCAGTCTTTATTGATTTATCTAAAGCTTTCGATATGGTCAGTCACCAGCTCCTCATAAATATACTGAAATCCCTTTCACTTGAACCTCTAGCAATAAATTGGTTTAATTCTTACTTAGACAATAGATAACAGGCTGTACTATGGGACAATAAACTATCTAACCACCTTCCCATTTCCCTTGGTGTTCCTCAGGGCTCCATATTAGGCCCACTCCTATTTTCCATCTTTATCAATGACCTTCACTCTGCAATTCCTCACACCACCTGCATTCAATACGCAGACAACTCTACAATAATTTGTTTAGCCACTTCTCCAACTGAACTACAGTCCCTTACCCAAAATGCATTCAATACTGTAGAACAATGTTTTTTAAACCGCTGCCTCCTCCTAAACTCCCAAAAAATTAAACTTTTACTGTTCACTCCAACCCGAAAGTCCACCCTAATAAATTTCTCACTCACATATAATAATGGCACTCTCATATCTCTCGAACCAACCACCAAACTTCTAGGAATAACAATAGATAGCAACCTTAACTTCGATACTCATATAAACAGCACAGTAAAAACAGTCAACAAAAATTAGGGTCCTTCTACAGAATCAAACCCTTTCTTACTCCAGTAGCCAGGACCACTATAGCCAGAACTCACTTAATCTCCACTCTACTCTACTCTATGCTTCACCTATCTATGCTAACCTTTCTAAGAACAACCTAAATAAACTGGCAATCACCTATAATAATATTGCTAGATTTGCAACTGCCTCTCCTTTTAGAACACATCACTGTCTTAATCTAAAGCAACTCGGATGGCTAGAATTTCCAAACCAAGTTCAATTTCACCAGCTTGCTATAGCCCATAAGACCCTATACCAACCCACCAACACTCCAGTACTCACTAGCATCATTACCCCTTCCAACAGTCTTAAGAATTTATGCTCCTCAAACAAACTACTTATCGATACTTGCAAATCCAACAACTTGGCAGGAGACTCCCTGTTCTCTAATGCTGTTGGATAGCACTGGAATCTTCTACCCACTGAACTTGTATCTCTGTCTTCATTAACTCTTTTTACAGAAGCTAAAACTATTCCTCCATACTCATTGGTTATGCCCCTGTACTAACCCTGACTAACTTTCTTCCTTTACACTAATGAATACTCTTTACCTTTATAGACTTATCCTTAAAAAACCAAAGCCTATGTCATGACAATTTAAATATTTGTATATATGTATATAGTTACATCTCTTGTATATTACCTATTACTATTTGAGTTATGTTCATAATGAGTAATATACTTTATATTACCAACAGCTGTTTAACTTTGGACTGTTGCAACTTTCTATATTGTATTTTGTATCTGTCTGGGAGCGTATCTCCCCGTATTTTGTATCTGTCTTGGAGCTTTTCTCCCCGGGCCTCTACTGAAAATGGACATGTATCCAGTTAGACTAGCCCGGTCAACAAATGTAAAATAAAATAAAATAAATAAATGAATAAATAGTGCTCCTTGTGTTATATCACTGTCCAAGTGAGAATGAGGGTACATTAATAGAAATTAATGGATGAGATGTTGGTATTAAAGGTTATACCACAGGCAACAAAGTTACTATAGTCAGTCTGTACACTCTTCCAGGTACTATGAAACATCAATACAAAATATGATGAGAGCTGTTTTTCAAGAAGGAGTGGTATTATTTATAGAAAACTGGAATACAGTAAGTCACTTATTGCCTAGAGGTTTGCATGGGCCCTAGGATGTTCTAGACTCCCAGATTAATGAGCTGTTTTGGAACTTATACCAGGACAATATGACGGATCAATACTTTAAATATAGTGCAAGGGAGCTCTCAGTTTGCTTATTTTCCATGTAGATTTAAATCAAGGTTGAGAATATATAACATCTATGTATCAAAAAAGCATGTGTATTTCATACAAGAGTTTGGCACGCATCTCATATTTATCTCTGATAATGTTGTACTAGAATAATGATGAGGTGCTCTCTAAAGAGACATTGACATTTTCTTATTTATTACTTTGAAAAATGAGAGAGTTTTTGAAAAGAGGTATAAGCAACTGATTCAAGAAATAATAATTCAAATGAATAGGATTAGCAAGGATTTTGTTGGTTGGGGGTGATAAACTTAAGTAAAAACGGAAGTGAAATGTTATATTGTTAACTATAGTGTATGAGTAAGTATGCTTTGAGGGATAAATCGGATTGAAAATGTATTTAGGATGGCAACAAAAATGGGATCAATTTTGAAAAGGATATTCAGGAATATTTCCAGGACTTTGATTTGCCAAGAATAACCATGGAGCAGGTAATTGTGTTGATATACCCACTAGCAATAAAACTTCAGGAAGCAATGGACTTCATATAGATATATGGCAGAAGGGTGGGAGGATGGCATAATGGTTAAGGTGTTTACCTTAGAGATGGAAGGTCCAGGGTTTGATTCTCACATGGGATAATTGGCTAGGCTTGCAATGGCTCATAAGGGCAGTTAGCCTAGTTCTAACCTATGAACTAGCAAAAGGTGATTTCACATTTGATGCAATAAATTAATGAAATAATTGAGACTAGGAAGACTCCTCCATCATGGAAGCTAGCAGTGATAATCAAGGAAGGTCTGGATCCTGAGTTTCGTTTTATAAACTGATACACATACTTTGTGTTTGTTCTAACAGGTTGATTGGTTAGATATTTGAACGCACTGATTATTAATGATAAGTTTGGTTTTGTGGGAATAAGGCAAAACTTTGACAATACAATAATGAAACAATACCAAGGACTACTGGGTATTAAAAATGAAAATAAAACTGTGCTAATGCAAATTATCTGGTTAAGTGCTTTTATCTCACAATATCCACACATACTTCATTACAAAAATCCTTTAATTAAAACATCTGTCGTATTAATGTACCCCCAAAAGATAAGCTTATTCTCTCCAGTAATGTCTGCGACTTAAAGTATACCTCTGAAAATTAAAGGCAAAAGCCAAAATATTCCAAAAAGTTAATATATTATTAAGTCATGTTTATGTAACCAAGGTCTGACAGTTAATGCAAGAGATTAAGGCCATAGGCTATTAATAAGCTGCTTCTTTTGGTACTGGGTTTGAATCTGTCAGCCTTTATTTACCTATTGTGTAACACTGAGCAGGTCACTTAATCAGGCAGTTCTCTGGGGCAGTTGAGAAATTAGGTTAGGCTCCTCAATGGTCTCCTGCACTGCCTGCCTATTAACGACCTATGAACGTATAATACTGTTAAAGTAGTGTTAACCCAATTATTTCAAGGGTCTCAGTTTCAAAATGCACTTAAAACATGTATGATTATTTGGGCCAGCAAGCTGATCTCCATCTGAGAGCAGGTGTCAATGAAGCTCTTTTTGTTAAAATTTGATGTTAAAATCCCCCCGTTCAAATTAATCCTCTCAATCGCATTGAAAAGAAAATGCTCATGTTTTTCAAAATCTGTAAAATGTTTTAAAAAAAAACAATGTTGTGTATTTCATAGCCGACTTTAGGCACCAGAAAACCCTGCGGTTGCTGGGGGTCCCCTGTTTCTGGGGGGACACCCAAGCATAGCACTTATTTTATCTTGATAATTTGTAACATATCTGTAAAACCAACAAAGGTTAGTACAGCAATCTTGTATACTTAATAAACCAGGTGGGTAATAACTCTTCTTTATATCTCCTTTAAAATTTAAAGATATCTCTGGTTATAGTAACAGCTTTTTATCACGTAACAGCCTTCACACATTCCATTAAATATTTTACCACTGACATACTGCCCCTGTCTTAGTTAAACCCAGCTGGTGGACATTCACTCCATGAAAACTAACAATATAGCCAGCTTTAGGTACCTGCAATAGCCGTGGTAGCAAGGAGGCCCCCTTAATCATATTTGACTGTGTAGGGACACCATAAAAGCTGCTGCTGGTTGAGGAAAAATGTATTAATTTCCTGATTATGCTGTTTAACCTGAACAGGGCTGTGGTGTGATCCTGTTAGGATAAACACTGACAGAACATCAGATACTACAACTTGCAACTTCTTGGCAGAAGAGTTCAGTGCAATACTAATAACAGCAGAATAAAGGCTCAAAATCAGGAACAAGTTTTAAATTATATTCTAATTCTCTGATGTCTGGATTTATTGACTGTCTGCAATCCTGAATGATTTACAAACAAATCTAACTTTTTGTTTTACAAACAACAGAGCAAAATTATAAGAAAAATCAAGGAAGGTCTGTGAAATCAGGGACAGTGGCAGCATAGCCAACCTTAGGGCAGGCCAACTAGGCGGCCACCTAGGACGCCACTCTAGCAGGGGTGCTTTTCCGGTATTTATTTGTTTAATTTTTTGTAGTAAAGAAGTGGTTTCTTTAAAATATGTTGAATGAATGTAGGAAAAACTGAAGAGTAAGACAAACTGTGAGAAAAGCAAAGAAAAAAGTAATCTGGATGGTATAGGTAGACCAGGATGGGGCACTGGATGGTGTTGGGGGAGAGCTGTGGAGCCCTTTTGCCTAAAGCACCAGTTGACCAAAGGCCAGCCCTGAGTGGCAGGTTTGCATTAGTCTTCACTGAGGTAAATAAAAGTGACTTACCCCTGCTGCTACTGTTTGATGACTGCTAAACAGCAGTCACTGATCTGGTGTGTACAAAACTGGTATTACTATGGCTTATGCGTGTGTGTGTGTGTGTGTGTGTGTGTGTGTGTGTGTGTGTGTGTGTGTGTGTGTGTGTGTGCGCATATGTTTGTGTAAGCTTGCTGGAAACATTAATCCATGCAATAATTGCAGTTTTATTTAGGGCATCATTTCACCTAAGTCCAGACCTGTACATAGAGTTGCTGTAATGTATTATTGTTGCAACTAAATGGCAGTAACTGTAAATGCCCCGTTGTGAGATGGGCCAACATAGTGTAGTGCATAGGCCTGTTGTAATGTAAAAGAACTGTAGCTACAGGTCAGTCTGTGCTTAGTCCAAAAAGTTTGCAGCATGAACTAAAAGATTTCTTAGTAGGGGTGGCAATGACAGGGTGATACAGACTGTAAGTGCCTAGGGACTCCCAACTTGAAATCTGCTGGGAGTCCCCAAAATGATAACACTGGCTCTGGTGTCTTTTGTTTTTTTTTTTTGTTACATAAAACTGCTTGTAAATCTACTGTGGCAGCCTCTGCATGATTACAAGAGTAAGACAGAATGGATAGGATAGCTTGGTTTTATTTAGTATGGATATAGGAAACTCATTTGATATGGTTGACTAGTATTATTTATTGAAGTTATTGTTCCTGTCTAGATTATACCCACTTCCATCTGCACCACAGTACAATTTAAAAATCTTCTATTTACTCAGTTAGAAAAGTCCTGGCTTTGCTCTTGCTACCCACCTGACTAACTCTATATTCTCCATTTTCTATACACACCCTCTGACTTTCTTTAGATCTACACTTTACAGCACTATATATTATGCCTTCTTCCTTCCCTATATATACTTACTCTTTTACCTCAAATCATTTCAAGTCTTCCTCAAAAATAACATACTGTGCTTTCTAATATATATATGCTAGTCTAGTTTGTATAATACCATATATTCTTTGATGTACTAATTTTGTTAAAATTGCTAAGGTGTCATCTCTTTCGGTTATTTATATTTTGCAATGTGTAGTTTCATTGTTGACCTGTACTCTGTAATTTTCTTGTGGTATAATGTTTGTTTGTTTTTCATATTGTTGGAGCTTTTCTCCCCAGGCCTCCGCTGAAGGAGTCTAGTCTGACTTTCCCGGTAAACAAATGTTAAATAAATAAATGAATAAACAAAATCATCTTTTTTTTTTGTCTTAGAGTGCCTTACCAAATGCAATGATGTCCATTCCTGTCAATTTGTTTGCTTTATATCTTGACACGTTGGTGGTAATAATTCAGAAATCAGATATTTGTGGATATAGATGTGCTCTGAAACAGGTTCAGTTTTCATTATTTGCAGATGATGTGTTGATTTACTTGACAAAGCGTAAACGGGATTTCATTGAGTTTTTGGGTCTTGCTAGCTCTGGTACTTTTCAGGATACAAAATAAATAAGTAAAGAAAAAGCATTACAATTGCAGTTAGTTACAAACCTTCTTATAGGCTGAAAATAGAGTTTGTTTTTCTTTGAAATTTTTCACATATCCAGTATTTAGGGATACATTTGGGAAATTCTATGGAGGAGGCTGTTAATATGACATATGCTGAATTGACTAAGGGGGTGATCACTGCATTGTTGTACTGCTGTTATTGTTATATGCTTTTCAGTCATTTACACCTCTTATTTTTTAAAACTACAAAAACATATGATGCTAGACTATATGGGATGGAGTTAAGGCACATGTACTGTGAAATACCTAAAGAGATCAGTGGCTGAAGCTTCCAGATCCATATTTAAATTAAAATGCAATGCAGTCTGAGTTGTTGTATTTACTTTGTTATGATGTTATGATGCTAAGTAAAAACAAGTAATTCATGAATTGGGCTATATTTATTTTGATCTGATAGCATATCTATACAATCATATTATGGTGAAGTTTAGACTCCCTATTTATCTTGAAGCAGACATTAAGAATGTTGTAGGGTACCCTGTCTATATGAGGGGTGTTACCTTGGGCTAATTTGATGTTGCTGATATTGGATCGCATGTGTTAATTGTTTTTTGGAGTTGAAAGGAAAGGCGAACTATTAATCAGCATATCAAAGCATTTACACATCAGTTTGATGTGAGGTATTTGGGTGAAGATTAAACAAATGTTTTTCTTCAGTAAAGTGTTAAAATTAGAATATGAAGGCATGGTGATGTCAACTGCATATATTGGTCTTCCTGAGCTGATTGAGAGTTCCCTTCCGGTTTTGGTAACACTTTTACTAGAGATGAGAGAAATTCTACTGAGATTAAAAGATTAACTATTAGAGCAATCAAAGCATTAAAGGACTTAAAAGTAATGTAGTTAAAATGTGATGAAAATAGCTGGAAGAGGATTTTTTGATACCAAGGTATACTACCACATCTAGAAGGCTGAAGATAAATTGCCAGAAAGATTTTACACAAATATTTTATATGCCAATTAGATTAAAGGAGATGTCTCTACAGGGAAATTTAATATGCTAGAGATGTGATTTGGGGATTGACGGAATGTGGGAATATATTTTTTTGGTCATATTTGAATTTGAGTAAAATGCTTTTCCTTACTAATGCACTTTTATTTGTTTATAATAAAATATCAGATATAACAATCACTTGGAAATGGTAGTATGAGACTACAACCATAGTAGAGAACATAACTGAAATTATGGATAAGGTCAAGAGGAAAGGAGTTGTATGACATGAAATAATTTAGAAGGGAGTAGTTCAGCCTTGACTGAAATCAGAAAAATATGTTAGGAGGGTGTGAGGAAGGGAAGAAGAAAATAATTCAACAAAGGGGATCAAGGCAAATATTTGAGAAAGAAGATACTTAAACAAAGAAATTACATTGTGTGAAGTGGAGAAAGTTATCAGAATGATGAAAAAAAGAGATCCCCTGGAGATTTGCATAAGTCTTCTACAAGTTGAAGAAGATTTGCCCTGGTGAAGTTTGTAAAGATGGCTTCATTTGGTTATGGGGTGGTACCACAAGGTATGACAGAGAAGATAATTGATTTGTGGTCAGATTTAACTAGGGATGATGAGATGCAGGGTCAGAGAGATGTATGTGACAATATAGGGCAGTGTGTACCTGTCACAAACCCCAGCAGCCCTGGGTCAATAAGCTAATGGCTGATGTCCACTTGCTCAGCTTGGGTTAGCTGGGATAGCTCTGTTGATCAAAGCTGGTTGTAAAACCAATTAACCTGCCAAATAAGAATTGCCACACTCAGTGTAGGTTCACTAAAAGGAAGAAGCTTGGAAGTGGATGCCATGATGGTAAGAAGGAGGCTGGACATCCTGTGTATCCAGATGACAAGGTGAAATGGCAGTGCATCAAAGCCACTTGGCTGGGTATCCAGAGTCTACTATTCAGGAGGAGGTCAGGGTAGAAATGGTGTGGGAATTGTGGTGAGAGAGAGGCTTCAGAAGATAGTGAGGGGAGTCATCAGAAATAGTGACAAACTCATAGTGTCAGACTCCAGTTTAATGATAGACCAGTATTCATAATCTCAATCTATGCCCCACAGCAGAGTTGTGATAGTGAGGAAAGAGTGCACACAGCACTCAGACAGCAGTTGAAGGACCTACTAGATAAAGTAGGTGTTGATAATAGGTGACTGGAAAAGACACATCAGGATAGACAAAACAGGATGTGAGGACTGCCTGGACCCACATGAGTGGGGCAACAGGAATAAAGAAGGAGAGGCAATTCTAGACTTCTGTCTGCAGATGGCTTGATGGTAGCCAACACATGCTTCAGAAAGAGAGACAGTCACAAGATTACATACAAGAGTAGTCAAACTGCAACTCAGGTAGACTTCTTCCTAGCAAGGAAAGGGCACTGTGGTGCAATCAGTGATTGCAAAATCATCCCTAGAGAAGCAGTTGGAACACAGTATAATCCAATGGTTGCCACAATCAGCTGGAAGCAGTGGTTAGACAAAGCTCTAAGGTTAACAGAGACCAGGCCGAAGACCTGGTAGTTGACTGGAGGAAAGCACAACAGTTCAAGGAATTACTCCGGGCTTTAACACCTCAGGAAGAAGAGGAAATATGTGGAGCTGATGAAGTATGACATTGCCTCAAAACAACACGTGTAAGGGCTACAGAACAGATATGCAGTTGACCCAGGTATGGAAATAAGGTACATAAGAAAAAAAAGCTGGTTGTGGAATGCAGATGTCCAGAAAGTCATCAAAAGAAAGAAGGAGTGCAGGAAAAAGTGGGAGATAGAAAAGAAAGACCAGGTAAGGAAAGAATACTGGTTGGCTAGCAAAGCGCAACACAGCAAAATAGGTGCAGATTTTGTCTGCTTGAACCAGACACCCTTGGGAACATGAGTTAAAACTGGCAAGGCTTGTAAGGGCCTTGGACTGTTAGCGTAGTAACCTCCTATGAGCCTATGAGCCTAATAACAGGCTAAGAAAGGGGTTGCAATAGCAAAGAACAAGGCATCAGAAGCACTCTACCAGCTTCTGAAAAGTGACTCATCGGATGGCACAAAGAAACTACATCAGGCTGCAAGACAAAGACAGAAAAATAAAGAAGATAGCCAGGCACCTTTCATAAGGGATGTTGGCAACAACCTGCTCACCAGTCCACATGGTATCAAAGGCAGATGGAAGGAGTACTTCTAGCAGCTTCTGAATGAAGAAAACCGCACAGAAGCTGTACTACCCCAGACACAGCCTATAATGAGAGAAGAGAAGGTACCACCATAGAAGAAGTAAGAACAGCATTAAGGAAATGAAGTCAAAGAAAGCAATAGACTCAGATAAGGTCACAGCAAATATAATCAAGATGTTGAGTGAGACAGAGTCCTGAGGGTATTCATAGCAGTATGGAGAGAAAGATGTTTTGCAGAATAAGCATACTAGTGCTAGTGTTCAAGAACAAAGGGGGCATTCACAACTGTGGGCAGTTTAGAGGTATCAAACTCATATTACACTGCATAAAAGTTTTTGGAAAGGATGATTGATAAATGAATATGCAGAGTAGTAGAAAGCAAGATGCTCATACTGGTGATGGGCTTCATTAGCAAATAAGTTGGAAGGGACAGCTCAACAAAGTTGCAGATGATGCAGCATTGCAGGCAGACCCTGAGCAAGAATTTTAGCAAAGGCACTTGGGATGAAACTGAGTACAGATAAGACAGTTATAATGGCTGCAAATGGTGGGAACCAGTGGAAGCTGAAAATTAAGAGATAAAGGAAAATAGTGGAACAGGTTAACAGTTTTAAGTATCTGAGATGGGTGGTTGAGGAGAACGGAAGTCTGAATAAGGAGGTCAAAGCTACAACCAGGGGGGATGCAACCAACTGGCACAGAGTGTCAGGGGTAGTTACTATATTACAGAATAATGCCAAAGAAGCTGAAAAGTAAGGTGTACAAAACAGTGGTGGCACTGGTACTACTATATGATACTGAAACCTGAGCAGTAAAGGCAGAGCAGCTTAGCAAGCTAGAGGTGATGGAGTTGAAGTGCCTGATATGGTCGTAGGATGCACAGTGTGGGACAGACAAAGAAATGACAATAGAAGCCAAAGTCGAACCATTTGCAGAAAAGGTCAAGGAGAACAGATTACAGGTTTGGGCACATGTGCAAGAAAGCAGAAGACAATCTGGTGAAGAAGATTTGGGGCAGGCAGGAAGAAAGTGAAGAAAGGAGGGCATCCAGCAAAGAGGTAGATGGATTGGGTGAGAGAAGACTTGCATCAGTCAGGAATGAGTGTTGAAGAAGGTAGTAGAGTGGTACTGAATAGAGTGAGATGATGACAAGTGATATGGTACCCCAACCCCATGTTAAAATGGGAAAAAGTGGGTGATGATGATGAATGATAATGATAAGGAGATGTGGGGGGTACAGGTAAGAGCTATGTTGGTAAGGTTTAAGTCAAGAATATTTCAGTCTCTTATGTAGTATCTGGATCCCAAGCTAGGGCCTAGCTGCACTGCCCTTCTACCTTGATTCCTGGATACACAGGATATCTAGTCTCCTCCTTACTATCATGTCATCTACTTCCAAGATGCATGCTGTTCAGAGTAACAGTTCTTAGTTCATTTTTAAATTACTGACTCAGGGATGATAGGATTTATGACAGAAACACACCGGCCAGTAGGGGGGCATAGACCCCACTCTCCATTAACATGAGTCCACCGTGCAGATAAGAGCAGTCTGGGTCATCAACTTAGCATTATCACATACCAGTCCCCAATTTTTGTCAATATTAGTCTTGTTTTTCCCTCAGTAGGCAACACCTAGAATCTGTGCTGCTGCCCATGACTCCTTTCATTTTTTGGGTGCCTCTCAAGCTCAACTAGAGGGATAGGTCTGAACCCAGTGCCTTCTATCCTTGATGTGGAAAACAACCAGTATGTTTTTTGGGAGGTGGGAGGCACATACATGGAGAAAACATACAATGTATGCACCTGTCTTTAATGTTCATTGTCATGAATTTAGAATAAGAAGAAAGCTTTCATCATTCAGTTCTAACTAAAACCAGCATATGCTTAGGCATGCAGTCATGTCCCTGTATATTATCACTGACATTAACAAAGCAGCAGTCTGGTTATGTCACAAATACTTTCTATTCACAAAACAGGAAAGCTGCATCTTTCATCTACTAAAAATGATGTGATAAATTGCATAAGCATGTGGCCTTACAGCAGAGTACAGAAATAATGACACATCTACTATTAAAGAAAAGTAATTAAAAGTATTTTTTTTCTCCTACTCTAATGATACATCTGCTGTTAAACAAAAAATAAGATTGCATTTTTTCTCCTGCTAAATGAGACAAGAGCTTTTCCATCATAAAAACAAAACAATATGCAAGGAAACCCCAAATAGAAACATAATTTCCTGGCAATGGCATACTTAGACCCATCCTTCTTCAAAAAACAGGTTCATAAATCAAAAACAGTAATCAGGCATTTAATATTCTATACACTAAACCCATACCTTTAATGAATATTTATCCTTTCTTGACGTAACAGGTAAACATGTATAACTTCCAAGCTTATAAAATACAGCAGAAGCAGGATGTAGGTACCCTAAAACTCTTTGTACATCTCTTGCATCCCTTTAAAGTGAAGAAAGGAGAACACTTGAAGTGAGAGTCAGTAGTAATAAGGCCTATTCCATTTCCCCATAAAACTAGTTTCTGTTACCCTTGCTAACAGTTATGTTCTGCTGATTTCAGCATAGCTGTTGCTTATAATACATCACTGTGGACTTGACACAACATAACACAGCTTTGCTTACAACATCTGTGATTTCAGAGTGCAGGCATAAAATTATATCTAACTCCTCAGATCTTTTCACCTAAGGTCACTGTAGAATAGTGCATGTGTGTTGTATCTTTAAGAAGCATTTCAAGGTCAGCATGTGCATATAAATAGCAAGTGCGTGTTAGCTTCAGTGCCATTTTGAGAGTGCAGCCAGAGAGTGAGCATGTATTAGTGTAATAGCTAGTTTGTTTAAAAGTTTATCTAAGTTAAAGTTATTAAGCCTCAATCCTGATGTGATTGTACATAATAAAGCTGCTTGAATAGAACCCACGAAGGCTCATCAATTTTATCCTGACTGGACGAGCGACATGGTGTCATTAGTGGGATTACAGAGACTGCTTTTCTGAGCTAAGAGGTGCAGAGTTAAGAGTGAAGGTAAACTAAGAGAACTAAGCACAAAAAAGGGCCAGAAATTAACCAAAAGTAATGAAAACTTGCACAAATTATTTATTTTATAAAAAAGATAAAACGGAGCATTACAAGGGCACAAACCACAGTATTAAACAAGCAAGAGGCACAAAAGGTTTATTAATTAAAGAACATTTTTAAAATTAAGACATTTGATAAAACGTTTATCAGAAAAGCACATAAGGGGTTCAGAATTACCTCAGAATTTGCAAAACGAGCATGTTTAAAGTAAAACGGGCATGTTCAGCATAAAACGAGCACAAGAAAAGTATAATGGGCATGTAAAAAAGATTAAAAGAGCAAAATTAATATAATAAGGGCCAAAAGGGCACATTAAGTATAAATAAAGCAAGGCAACTGCATGTGTTTTGGCAAAGCATTGTGTTTTGGCATAACTACTATTTCGCATTGTATTAAGGGCATAACTAGAGTTATTCAAAATATACCAAAGTGTGTAAAGTGCGTGCAGTGTGTGTCCTTATTACTGTGCATTTATTCCAAAGAGTTTATTTGTAAGCATGGTGCAACTATTTCATGAAGTACAGTCAAAATTCTTGTCCTGGGTGTGTCTGTTCACAAAGTGTTGCCATTACAGATTGTCTCTTGCACTGTAAAGAGTTATTTAGCAAAGTACAGCCATTTTGGGAAAGTTTCAGTGTGCTGTGTACTGTTTATTTGCAAAATGCAGTTATTCTGAAATGTTTCTTACTCCGAGTTTCTTCTGCCCAGTTTATTCGCAAAGTGCAGTTATTTTGAAATGTTTCTTACAATGGTAAGAGGTGATTTCTTATAGTACAGTTATTTCAAGAGTATTTCAGGTCCCGAGAGTCTTATTTTGCAAAGTTCAGTTATTCAGGGGCATGTTGTGCTATTGGACATAGTTACAAATATTGGCATACATTTCTGGCATATTTATATGTGTGTTAGTTTGTGCATACTTCCAAAAGCCTTCACTGCTATGTATTAATATGGCAGACGTATTTCGAAAACCATCCCCACTTGTATTTGATCACAATATTGCAGAGAACTGGAGAATATTTGAGCAAGAGTACGATATTTTTTACAAGCAACTTATTCTGAAAAAGATGCACACACCAGGGCATTCATTTTGCTAAACCTAGCTGGGTTGGAGGCCATTGAAAGAGAGCATTCATGTGTGTATGCATCAGCAGTATAAGAGGGAGAAGGTGAAAACTTTCATATTGTTGTACAGGTTGAATCCAGGGAAGACACTGAGTGTTTGAAACACAAATCCAGGGAAATGTGTAACCCCTAGACAAATATTACATTAGAGAGGCATTTGTTTTACACAAGAGATAAAAAACAAAAAAAACTTTTGCAGCTTACATTACTGACCCAAGAAACAAAGCTAAAACATGTCTGTCTGGTGACTTAAAAATGAGTTGATAAAGGATAGGCTTGTGTGTGGTATTAATAGTGCTGCAGTGAAAAAAATGTTGCTTCGTGACAGTGATTTAATGCTGAGCAAAGCTACTGAGATTTGTCAAATCCATGAAGTTACAGAAAGACACAAGTATGCTTGTAAGTGATAAGAGAATGGTTTCAGCAGGCTCCAGAGCAAATGTAGACAGCATGCAACATGTGGCTAGCAGAAGCAGGCCTAAGCACATGGTACCTGCAACCCCTGCAGGCTCCCCAAGTAAAACCCGTAGGTTTCCAGCAAGTTCTAATAAAATGACATGCTCAGTGCAGTACAAGGGTGAGTCAGCAAAACCCAAATACAGATTTATTGTTAACTGTTGCAATTGTGGTGCCAATCATTAATCTAAAAGAGGAAAATGCTTAGTATTTGGACAGCAATGCCACAAGTGTAAAAAAATGGAACCGTTTTCAGATGTTTTGCAAGTGAAGTAAACCTCACAGAGTTATAAAGAAGGGTCACTCAAAAAAGCAAGTTGATCATATAGAGAGCTGTAATTCTACTTTCGACATAGATGGTGTATCAGTAATTGGTGAAAAGGTTGATGCAGTACATTTATTGGCAAAGAGTGAAGTGTTTTGTACTATCCAGATCAATGGTAAATCCACCAAGCTTAACGTGAACACTGGCTCAAAGTGTAATGTTATGTCAGCAGACACTTTTGCTAAGGTGAGAGCTGGTGAACAACTCAATGTGACTAGTGCAAAATCTGTTGCTTATGGAGGTGAAGAAATTAAAACCGAAGGCTCAGTAGTGCTTTCATTTTATTTGTCTAGAAACTGTTACAATTTGTTATTTTATGTAGTCTGAAGACTTGTGCAGTCATTATTGGGTCTCAGAGACAGTTTGAGAATTAATTTGCTTTTTTTTTACCAAAGAAGGTCATCAGATAAGCACACATCCTAGTTCCAATTTTACTGAAGCTATTTTCTCAGAGTATCCTGATGTCTTTGATGACAAGTTGAGCAAACTTCCAGTTGTGCATTCTATGACGTTAGACCCAGAGGTTAGCCCAGTGGTCAGACCGGAGTAAGGTGCGATTTGTCCAGTCAGAGAATCAACTGAATGGCTGTCATCCATGGTAGCAGCCCAGAAAAAAGGCATAGATGAAATCAGAATATGTATTGACCCAAGAGATTTGAACAAAGCGTTAAAGAGACTGCATCACCCAATGTGTACAGTTGAGGAAGTCACAGCCCCAATACCAAATGCCACTGTTTTTTCTGTCTTGGTTGCAAAAAGTTAATTTTGGCAAGTAATGTTTTATTGCAAATCCTCTTTACTGACTACTTTCAGTACCCTGTTTGGCAGATACAGATTCCTCAGGATGCCGTTTGGAATAAATTCTGCAAGTGAAGTCTTTCAACGTGCAATGGAGCAAATTTTTTTCAGGTTATCCTTGTGCCATAATAGTAGATGATTTACTGGTTGGAGGCAATGGTGAAGCAGAGCATGACAGAAACTTTAAGAAAGTTCTAGACAGAGCATGTGAAGTGAACTTAAAGCTCGATCATCTGAAGTGCATATTCAGACTACCAGAAGTTACATATGTAGGTCATTTATTTACTAGCACTGTCTTGCGACCAGACCCACCCAAACAAGCAGCCATTCTTGAGATGCCAGCTCCAGATAATGTTCAAGCTCTACAATGTTTTCTTGGCATGGTCAACTATTTAGGCAAGTTTATACCAGACTTCAGTGAGTTGACAGCACCGTTGAGAGAGCTGGCATGCAAAAATGTCATATGGTCTTGGTTGGAACAGCACCAAAAAGCATTTGAAGATCTTAAGCAGAAAATTGCCACCCCACCTACATTAAGATACTATGATGTCAAGAAACCTGTAACTCTTTCCTGTGATGCTTCAAAGTTTGGTCTTGATGCAGTTATTCTTCAAGAGGGCAGACCAGTAGCCTATGCATCTAGATCTCATACCCAAACTGAAATTTAATATGCTCAAATTGAGAAAGAATTTTTGGTAATAGTATTTGCATGTTCAAAGTTTCATGATTATGTGTCGAGCTATTCAGATAGAAACTAATCACCAACCTCTAGTTACTATTTTAGAGACGTCTTTGCATTCAGTTCCAGTGAGATTACAAAGAATGATGCTTAAATTGCAAAAGTGCAACTTCAAAATGGTCTATACAAAAGGCATATGTCTTTATCTGGTTGATACCTTATCCACATCACCCAGAAATAAAAATGAAGAGCTTTATGCTGAGAATTTTGACTTTGATGTCATGAAAGTGCATGATTTTTCTACCACAAGACTTGATGAGTTGAGAGATCATACAGAGACTGATCCAATTTTACAAAGGCTCCACCACTACACTACATTAATGCTGGATGGCCATCAAAGCAATCTAGTGTACCACCTGAAGTGCAAAGTTATTTTCCTTACAGAGATGAGATGTTGATGAAAGATGTTATTATTTCAAAGGTCCTAAATTGTTGTTCCTGCTTCCTTAAAACATGAATATATCCAGATTTTGCATTGTGGTCACCCAGGTTCCAAATCTACCAAAAGAAGGGCGAGAGGACTAGTATTTTGGCCCTCTCTAGCAAAAGACATTGATAAAGTATTTTCTTCTTGTTCAGTATGCAACAGTACTAAACTGCATTTGAAAAAAGAACCACTTCAGCTAAGTCAAGCTCCTCCTGAACTACCTTGGTCAACAGTAGCCACTGATATATTGGAGTGGGACAATCAGCATTAATTAGTGTAGGCAGACTCTTATTCAAACTGGTTTGAGATTGATTTACTACCTAATCTAACATCCATTGCTGTAATTACCAAGTTGAAACATCATTTCTCAGTCCATGCTAGTCCACACAAAGTTATTTCTGACAATGGTACCCAATTTACTAGTCAGTTGTTTCAGAAATTTGCAAAAGAATGGGACTTTGTACATGTTACTAGTAGTCCAGAGTATCCACATTCAAATGGACTAGCTGAACATGCAGTACAGAGTGGAATGCAATTGCTGGAGAAATCAATGCATGATAATACCGATGTCTTTTTGAATTTACTTAATCTCAGAAACATACGCTGTGACGATATACTTGGCTCGCTTGCTCAGAAACTTCTATCTAGGCAAACCAGAACAACATCGCCTATCAGTTCCAGTTTGTTGAGGCCTAAAGCTAAGAAAAACAGGATAATTACAGCTCAACTTTTCAGAAAGTGTTCTTTTCAGAAGTCCAGTTATGACAAATCGAGCAGATTTCTTCATCCATTGAAAGAAGGAGAGACAGTGAGGATACAAATGATGAAAGTTTTGGTCAAGTAACAGGTATATGTACCAAGCTACGATCCTGCTTTGTAGAATCTGAGGGTGTGGAGTACAGGAGAAATCGCAGACATCTTCTTCCTGTACCAGAATCGATATTGCAGCATTGTTCCTGTGATAAAGACTCTAGATCTCAGAGCAATCCAGACAATGTTCCTGTTGTAGAATGTTTTACCTTCTACTTCCATTACTGATGATGTTCCTGATGTCCCCAATGTTGAACATTCAGCAGACAGTCCCAGTTGCTATACCTAATTCCAATTTCTATGTCACATGATTTAGTCGCATTTCCAGACCTAGTGTGAAATACACAGCAACCTGAACATAATTGTTTATATGTATTTAGTTCTGTATAATTGCATGACAAAGAATAATTTGTATCAATTGCATGTCAATCAATGTCGTCAATATTGCATGACTCATTTCTCAAAGAGGGAGGAAGTAGAATAGTGTGTGTGTGTGTGTGTGTGTGTGTGTGTGTGTGTGTGTGTGTGTGTGTGTGTGTGTGTGTGTTGCACCTTTAAGAAGTGTTTCAAGGTCGGCACATGTATATAAATAGCAAGCACATGCTAGTTTCAGTGCCATTTTGAGAGTGCAGCCAGAGACTGAGCATGTATGAGTGTAATAGGTAGTTTGTTTATAAGTTTATCTAAGTTTAAGTTATTAAGCCTCAATCCTGATGTGTTTGTACATAATAAAGCTGCTTGAACAGAACCCACAAAGGCTTGTCTATTTTATCCTGACTGGTGACAGTCACCTCCTTTACATAAAGTACATCAAGTCAAAACCCTGTTTGCCATTTTGCCTGGGACATAAGCTACCAGAAACCTTTAGTTTCAGATGCTATACCACCAACCAGTCATTTGTTTTTCAATTTTGGCATTTTAAATTAGAGTTCCTAGCCCAGAAATTGTAGCTTATTGGCCGTTTGGGCAGTTTTTTCCATCTCTTTCCACTTTCTGGTTTAAAAGCCCACATTTTTGCTTGTTTCCCACCTTTCTTGTAACTAGTCTAATCCAGATACAGAGTTGCTGTATCCAGGACTGTTGGTACGCTTCTGAGCCCCCACCAAGCCTTTCTGTGTTGGAGGGAAGCCTTCTAGCTTATCAGTGGGAGTGGTAGCACTAGGTAGCCTATCTACCACAAGAGGAGTGGTTTCTGGCCCAGAAATTGTAGTTTATTGGCTGTTTGGGCAGTTTTTCCATCTCTTTAACGTTCTGGTTTAAAAGCCTGCATTTGCACTTGTTCCCCACCTTTCCTGTAACTAGACTAGTCCAGGTACAGATTTGATTTGCTGTGTCCACAACTGTTTGTAAGCTTCTGAGCCCCCCAAGCCGTTCTGTGTTGGAGGGAAGCCTTCTAGCTTGTCAGTGGGATTGGTAAGTACTAGATAGCCTATCTATCACAAGAGGAGTGGTTTTTGGCCCAGAAATTGTAGTTAATTGACCATTTGGGCAGTTTTTCCATCTCTTTTAACTTTCTGGTTTAAAAGTACACATCTGCACTTGTTTCCCACCTTTCCTGTAACAAATCTAGTCCAGATACAGATTTGCTGTATCCAGGACTGTTTGTAAGCTTCTGAGCAGTGCCAAAGTCTGCTCTTCAATTTTTCCCTTAGATCTGCTAGTTCTCTCCTCTCCTGCACTTTTACTAGCTTGTCAGTTTAGCACTTTACCAGACTTCTAGTAACAATTATTGTAGTACACAAAAGTGCTACCAGCACTTAACATTCTAAAAGGAAACAGCTCCAGTACTTATTAATGCCCACCCCTCCAGGCATGCCTAAAGGTCAGTTCCCTGTGCTTTCTCCTATTAACCAGGTGAACTTGGGCATCCTGAGGCAATGAAGCAACTGCCTAATGTACACTGACAACTCTCTTCTCTTACCCCCCAACACTCAGACTTGTAAGAGATGCACTTATATATCCAAATTGGAAGCCACGCACTCTCCAGTCAAGACCGGAATAGCTGGTCAAGAGGAGAAGGTCAACACTTGCATGGAACACATAGTCCTCCAGAACACACACCAGCATTGCCTTCACATAAAAACACAAACCACACACCCACCTTTGTGGAGGCTCTCAAGAAAAATCTATCCAAACAGCAGAGACCTCCAAGGCAGAAACGCACTTGACCACCAGAACACAACATCAATCACAAGACACATAACTCTCCTAAACAGTGTGACACTCAACCAAAGACCCTGAGGCAAAACAGCATGCCCAACACACTAGTCATAGGTGACTTGATAGTGAGGCACACTGACTAGGTTGAATAAGGAGAAAGTAACAGTCAGCTGCCTGTCAGGTGCCAGGATCCGCCACATAAAGCACGCACTCAGGTCCCTCAACAAGTACAAATATGAATCTTTCATTGTACATGTGAGTATGAATGACCTGAGATGTATCTCCCTGGACTACATGAAAAGAGACATGGAGGACCTCTCAGATTATGTAGCCCAGGCGGGTACGACCCTAGCCCTGAGTAGCATCCTACCATCACCCAGAATGATACCACAGTACAAGCAGAAAATGATTGATTTCAACAATTGGCTAAGTTTCCGGTGTCATTCTAAGGGGATCCAGTATCTGTCTGCCTGGGATGACATGATTGACAGACCTCGATGCTTTGCCAGAGATGGTCTGCATCTGTCACTCCTGGGCTTCCGGATACTGGCCAAGGCTCTTGCCACCCCTATAGTGCCTTTTTTAGGCAGTTTTCCAAAGACCAAATTACCAATGTAACAGCTACAAACAAATGCAGTTTGAGGGTCTTGCTGCTCAATGCTAGAAGTCTAAATCTCAAAATGCACTCACTTGAAGTACTCCGTAAAATGGAGAACATTGACATTTGCACTGTAACAGAGACCTGGTTCAAGGCAGCAGAAATCATCCCTGCACTACCAGGCTACAACTCATTCCACACCTTTCGGCTTCAGTACTTGGACCGAAGCTCCAAAGGTGGTGGTGTTTCCATATTCATAAAGGATGCGCACACCTCCAGACTGGTAGCCCAACATAATGCATCTGAGATACTTCAGGTGCAGCTAACATTGGGTAAGACAGCGATTCAGGTTGTAGCCTGCTATAGGTCCCCAACCATGTCCCAAAATTCACACATCACATTCTTAAGCACCCTGGAGAATATTAGGGTCCAACCTAACACTCTCATACTGGGCAACTTCAACTACCCCTCCATTAACTGGGAAAACACTCATGTACCAATACACTTGCCCAACACTTTCTGGAATTCATTAATTCCAATGCCCTGGACCAGCTCGTCCTTTCCCCCCACTAGAGGTAGCAACATCCTTGACCTGGTCATTACTAACATGAGCAACCGTTGCTCTACACCAATAGTCAACTCCTCCCTGGTTAGATCCGATCACAAGCTAATCACCTTGGAAATCCACATCCCTCCCACCCCCCACCCCCCCAACAAAGGTAACCACCATGAAAAACTTCTCCAAAGCTAACTTTCTGCTTCTAAAAACAGAGGTGGCTAACTTCACGGCACCCATGCAAATGGAGAATAGTTCATGACCGCCAAATCATACACCAATGCA
Organism: Protopterus annectens; assembly: GCF_019279795.1. NCBI lineage: Eukaryota > Metazoa > Chordata > Ceratodontiformes > Protopteridae > Protopterus > Protopterus annectens. The sequence goes on along the minus strand of NC_056730.1, from coordinate 974,613,921 downwards.
CTGTATGAACACGTACACAAATGCATGGATCTCGCCATACCCAATAGAACTAAGATGCTCTCCTCAAAAAAAAAGGAAGCCAATTTGGTGGTCCCCTGCCATAAACAAACTCTACAACAGAAGGAGGAAACTGATGCAGAATAAGGTGAAGTCCCAAGACTGGAAAAACTCCCTTATCAGCCTCAACAAAAAGTTGAGATCCCTCATCAAATCCTCTAAAGCTAGCTATGAAAACAAAATTGCAGCAGATAGTAAAGATAACCACAAGGCCTTCTATAGTTATGTAAAGAATCTCCATGGCATTACCCAGATTTGCTCTGAGCTACTGCACAATGGTACTTCCTATACCGAGCCAACAGACACTGCATATATACTGGCGGTCAGATTCAGTGGTAACTTTACCTGTCTCTCCCCTCCCAAAGGACCAATCACAATACCAGTAGATTGCCAGGCACCCAGTAATACTGCTACACAGGTTAAACAGCACTGTCCCAGGGCAAGAATACACCTTCTATGGGACCTGGCAGTATCCCTGGCTGTGTTCTACATGAATTACTGAGTGAACTTTCACCTCACCTGTGTGCCCTGTTCAATCACAGCCTCACCTCAGGCTTTGTCCCTACCGAATGGCGCACTGCAGCATTACTTAAATTATTCAAGACCTGCCCTTTTTTAAACAAGAAAGATTTTTATTAAACCATCACTTATGACATAAGCAACCATACATTTATATAAATGAAAACAAACCGCACTGACACAATCCTAGTTGCAAGCATTTTACATCACAAACCATACTGACACAGTCCCGGTTGCAAATATTATACATCATATATAATCTACCCAATAATTTTCAGAAAAATATTACATATCTCATTTAAGTAAGTCCTGCCTTCATTTAAATCTCATTCCCTCCCTGTATGTATTCTTCCCACAATTCCCATTTTTTCCTTTGTAGTTTGTTCCTACCCTTTTCTAAAGATCTTAATTCCATTTTTTATCTCTCTTACTATATTCACTTCTGCTAATATAGTTGGTTTAGATTCTGATTTCCATTTTGTAGTAATTGCTTTTTTGGCAGCCACCATAATTAGACACAGCAAGGCCTTACCATGTCTAGGCAATTCCCATTCTGTATCATAGCTCAGGAAAATCATCTCCCTTGTCACACCAATATGCCCACTCAGCATCTCTGACAGTGCATTCTGCAGAGAATCCTTAAAGTCCACAAGCCTACCACACACTCCCAGAAAATATTTTCCCAAGCACCTCTTTCTTCCCCATCCCACGTCCAACATTTGCTGTCTACCTGAAGAAAAACTCTCTGGAGTCTACTTGGGGTATAAAAATATCTATGCAAACATTTCCAAGCAAAAATCCTAAATCTTCTAGATTTTGTTGCATATTTGGGATATATATATATATATCCTCCCATTGTTTCTTTGTGAATTGCTTATCCAGTCTCTCTTCTCAATCCTTTCTATCCTCCTCTGATTGATTCTTATAGTTATCATGCAATATTTTATATGCTCTGCTAATTATTCCTTTTTAATGGCAGTTTCTGTTCTAGATTTTACTAAAAACTCTACCAGTGCTGGTCTTTCATTTAGGACTTCTCTATTTCTTTCTCTTTGCCTATACTCTTATATCAGCCCTTGATAGGGAAGGCAATCTTTAACCTGCACTCCAAATAAATTCTTGGCCTCTTCCCATTCTATTACCTTTCCATCTCTATTTACTTGCTCATAATATCTTGGTTACTTTGCCAGTTTTCTCCAATAAATGCCAGCCCTGTGTTGCCTACTATCTATATCCCTAATTGCAGTCATCCCTATCAGCAGAATCTCCTTTCTCCATTCCTGTGTTGGCTTAGTTCTTAGCATAATTTCTGCTACTTTATGGATATAATATTCTGCTTGGTTATTATCATTCTCCTTAGAGGCCTGTATCCAAAATCCCAGTCTCTCCTAGTTTCTTGATATTCCCCTCTGTTTCAACATCATCCCTTTCCACTTTGAATTATAGCTTTCTGCATGTGCTATGTATAAGAGCCTTAACTGTGTAACTCTGAAATACCCCTTCAAATGGGGTAATCCCAATCTGCCCTGTTCTACTGGAAGAATCAGCTTATCCAACTTGACTCTTGCCATATTCCCCCACATAGATAAAGTCCTTCAGCTCTTTATTAATTACTAACCACAAATTCTCCTCTGGTTGATAAAAGTATACCTGACCTGTGTATAAGATTAAAGGGACTAAAAACATTTTGATTGCTTGTATCTTACTATCCATATCCATATAACAAAACTTCCACTTTCTTAGTTTTTGTATTATCTTTTGTTTAATCTCTTCCCACATATCCTTAGCTGCCATGCCAGAATCATTTTTAATCCATAATCCTAAATTCTTCATTTTATCATGTCCCCATAAGTACGGATATTGCTGAACCAACTTGTGTGTGGGTACATAATTTACCGCTATTGCCTTTGTTTTAGCTTCATTAATTTTGTATCCTGAAAAGATTTAAAACTGTCTCAAGATGCTCCACAACACTGTAATGTCTCTTTCTGGTTTTGTCAGGTATAAAATGATATCATCTGCAAAAAGAGCCAGCTTTTCTTGACTACCATAATTTAGATGAATCATTAATATGAAGATCAACAGTTTATCTTCTTCTTCGTTCGGCTGCTCCCATTAGGGGTTGCCACAGCAGATCAGCTGTTTCCATTTCTTCCTGTCCTCTGCATCTTGCTCTGTCACACCAACCACCTGCATGTCCTCTCTCACCATATCCATAAACCTTATCTTAGACCTTCCTCTTTTCCTGTCACTTGGCAGCTTCATCCTTAGCATCTTTTTCCCAATATACTCTGCATCCCTCCTCAGCACATGTCAGTTTATAGTGTGAAGAAATTAGATGATGTTATTTGTGCTAGCATGTATGGCTGAGTTTTTGTAGATCATTTCAGATCAACATGTGTATTATATGCTAGCATGACTAGCTATGATATTGTAAATAAGTTCTTACATGCTGATTTATGATCTCTGTATACAGAATGTTTTAAAAACTTGAGCAGTGCCCTTTTAAATTCCTAACTGCACATGTTTGTGAAGAAAGATTCTAAAGGCAAACTGTTTCAGATTCAGCTGATCTGCAGATGATGTCATCGGAATGTTGACATTTGCTATGTGTTACTGTTAGAAGCTGAAAGACAGGAAGGAACTTTAGTAAACAGCTGTTGGTTGATTTTCAAAATATGAAATGAAAATTAGAACTGGAACAGCTGTGACAGGCTAGTCTATAAAAGAGCCTGCTGAGGTCAGTTGTCAGTTCAGTTGTGAACAGTTCACAGATGTGCTGTGTAGTGGATACCCAAAAGAACTCAGTAAGAACTGAAAGCCTGCCTTTGCTCTGTTGTAGTAATGTAGTTTAGATCAGAGACAGTGTTCTTTCATCAGTTAGGAAATCATAACTAATCAATTATATACGTTTTTCTGAAAGTTGGATTCCTATCCTACAGTATTGATTTCATTTTTCTGGTGATTGAGTTCTGTTTGTTTATTGGAAATTTCTGTTTTATATTTTTTAATCATTTTTCCCATTATAAAATATTTTTATTAACTTACATTGTGGCTGGTCATTCAGGGTTTCTTTAGTGATTTGAGAGTGCTTATACTTGCTTTGATAATTCCCAGGCCCAGTCCAAAAGCCTGGCTGCTTAGGTCATTTGCTTTGTTTTAATATTTCATTTTCATAATTGGACACTCCTTTAAAAAGGCATGAATACTCACTGATTGGTGGCAGCACTTTACCTTATTATTTTGAGGAAGGAACACAGTTGGAAATCTGTATCAGGCTTTCCCAGAAGTGTCTGGATGTGTGAGATTTATTCTATTTAAGTGTGAGTGTATTAGAGGTCTTAAACTGGGACACACTGCTCTGGAATGTGTAATAAGGAGTTATATTTGGGGTGGACAGAAGTATACAGTCCAGTCCCAGGCTATAGAGCATGCTCCTGTTGTGCGCTTAGGGGTAAATTGAAAAATATTACTCCTGTTTAAGTGGTAATCTCCTATAAGAGTCAGTAGTGAGGATTGAAGCTCCTTAGTTACTGACCCAGGATAGTAGGGGATGTCACATTATTTGATGGCAGTTCAGTGGGGTATTATCTGGATGTCACATTAATTAGTGCCAACAGTGTGGGATTTTTAATTGAACTTCAGTATCCTGTGGGTAGTTGTCATTGAGGTGTGCACTCTCGACAGACACAAAGTAAACATACAGAACCTCAGTTCACCACAGCTTTATTTATTTGTAGTTAGTTAGTCAGGGACAGCAGGCAAAGATGTCAGCAGAAGAGTATAGTAAGCTGACAAAGAACCAGGTGCCACAAAGTGTGAAGCCAGGGGACTGGTACATGCCAACCTGACTAAGGAAGCAATGATTTCAGCCTTAGTTGCAGCTTCAGCTCAGACCAGCCGTTTGGAGGATATCCAGTTTGGTATTGGGGATGTGCAGCCTGCTGAGACAGGACAGTCCATATTTTCTTCAGAGGACCTGAAAATCCATCTGGAGTTAGAGACCCTGCACCTGGAGGCCAAATGACTAGAGGCCAAGGAAAGAATGTAATGACTGGAGGCTGAAGAAAGGGAGAATCATGGTCAATGTGAACCGTAACCCAAATGACTGGAGACTAAAGAGAGACTGCACCTGGAAGGCCAACAGCTGGAGGCCAAATGTCTTGTACTGGAATCAGCAGAGAAACTGAAGGTCAAACATTTAGAAGCTGAGGAAAATGAGAGACAGCACTGGCATGAAGTGGAGCTTCTTACCCTTTCAGAGGGTCATGGAGGTAATGGGGAAGGGAATAACCAGACCCCAGAAGCTGTAAAGGTCAGTAAGCTTTTTTCTCAATACAGGGATGGGGATGACTTTGATAGTTTTATTCATATATTTGAGACGGTATATAGACAGTATGATGTTGACCATGAGCTCTGGGTTCGGCTCCTGACTCCCTTACACCATGGTAAAGCTGTTCAGGTCATGTCAAAATTGTCTGATGTAGATTGTTTGAATTATGTTAAAGTTAAGAACTGTCTTCTAGATTGTTTTAAACTAACACCTAAAGCTTATAGAAAAAAAGTTTCATGAACATAGACACAAGGCAGGTAAAAGTATAAGTGATTATATTGCTGATTTAAGTACTTACTTTCACAGATGGTTGAGTGGGTGTAAGGACACCAGTTTTGAGGGACTGGCAGACCTTTTGGTGTGGGAACAATCCCTCGGTACCTTTCCTGATGACATGAGAATTTGGGTAGCAGACAGAGAGTGTAACTCTGTGGAGGAGTTGGGGAGAAAAGGGGATCTCTACTTCGCAAGCAGAACATCAATGCATAAGAAAGGGATACCCTGTGCTGCACATGGACATAAGGGAATTCATGGAGGACAGTTGACACCACTCCAACAGAGTACACCAGTAACAGGGGAAGCTACTAGTCCAAGTACATGGTTAGGGATTAGATGTTTCAAATGTAACCAGAGAGGCCACAAAGCAGTCAAATTGTTCATTGAGACAAAGTAAGAAATAGAATGTGAAGGAGCCAGCAAGTGGTGATGACAAACTGCCAGCGGTAAGTTGTTTGGAAATAAAAGAGGTGCCAATCTATCACCAAAATATATATCCTATCTTAGTAGATGGTGAACAGGTTACTGCTAAGAGAGACACAGCTTCTGATATAGCCATTGTGAGACCTGCAGTGGTTTGAGAAGAGCAGGACTTGCTTGGACAGTCCACTCCAGTCAGAACTTTGGGAGAGACCTCATTCTAAATACCTTTGGCTAGGGTTCATCTTTACTGGGAGAGTGGAAGGGGAAGCAAGCAGATGGGTGTATTTGAATATTTTCCTGCAGATACCCTGATAGGGAATGACTTTGATTATGCAGTGCCTTGAGTGCATGCAGTGACTTGCAGTCAAGCTTGGAGACAGGCATGTAGGTCCGGTAGCCTGGGGGAGACCCAGACAGAGCTCATACTTGAAGCTGGCAGTGTGGTGGCTGTTTCAGAGAATGCTACCCTGTAGCAATAAGTCTGAAAGTGAGCCACAGCTTCTGGTATGTACTTATGTTCCTTTGGACACAGTGACTGCAAGGATGAGGGGGAGTGAAAGTACTCAGACTGACAGTGAAGCACAGCTGTTGGAAGTTACTAGTCTTTCCATAGAAGGGGAGCTAGGGAGGGTCACAAATGTAAGGTTGAGACAGGCTCAGCTTACGGACCCTATATTACAAAACCTGAGTGAGATAGCTAAGGAAGTACCTGAGGCTCAAGCAACAGGGGAGTCTTTATACGAGAACAAAGGTTTGTTGTATAAAGGATTGACTAATGGAGGTGGGCTAGAAGGCAAAGTAGTACAACAGTTGGTAGAGCCAAGAGCCTACCATCTACCACTTCTAGCTATAGTCCCTAATATTCCTTGTGCAGGTGATATTGTGGTAGAAAAGGAAGGTTTTTTGTATAGAAAATAGACTCCTAAGGGAGGGCTGGAAGGTGAGGTAGTACACCAGTTGGTATAGCCTAGAGCCTACTGTCTGCCACTTCTAGGTATAGTTCCTCACATTCCTTTTGCAGGTGATATGGATGTAGAAAAGGTGGCAAATTCTTTGCTAGAAATTTTCAGCAGGGCAGCTTTTTCAAGGGAGATGCTAACTGATCAAGCTGCCAACTTCATGTCAGACCTTGACTTGTTTGTGGAAGCGTTGTGGGGTGAAACATTTAAAATACCCCCTCCTATTCCCAGACTAAAGGTCTTGTGGAGAGATTAAACTCTACATTAAAGACTATGATATGGGCATTTGCAGACCAATTTAAAAGGGCAAAGTTAACCATTAAACACAGCAAGTGTCAGGTGGATATAGCAGAGGTCACTTACTTAGGACACAGAGTGGGGAGTGGTAAGATTAGGCCAGAACTTGTCAAAGTAAAAGCTATTCAAGCATGGTGAGTTCCTGTTGCTAAAAAGCAAGTGAGAACATTTCTAGGGACAGTGGGGTACTGTGGAAAATTTGTGGCTAGTTGTGGTGCAATGGCTGCACCCCTTAATGACCCATCTAGAAAAAATAAACCAGATAAGGTAGTGTGGACCACAGATTGTGAACAGGCATTCCAAAACAAGAGATTTTGGGAGGACCCCCCTGTGTTGGCCAGCCCAGACTGTAGTGAAGAGTTTGTTGTATAAGTGGAAGCATCAAATTGTGGGGTGGGGACTGTGGTCAGCCAGGTTTCCTCAGAAGAAGAAGAACACTGCAGTGGGGTTAATAATGCCAATGCAAATGGAGTGCCCAAGACAGGAGTGAGTTGATATTCTCAGACAGATTCATTTTTCTCAAGAGTCGTTTTTCAAGGGTCACTTGAAAACCATGCTTGAGTCATGGGTGGGGAGAAATGTGAAGAAATTAGAAACTGTTATTCATGCTATCATATCTGGCTGAGTATTTGTACATAATTTCAGATTAGCCTGTGTATTATATGCCAGCATGACTAGCCATGATATTGTAAATAAGTTCTTACATGCTGATTTATGATCTGTATGGACAGAATGTTTTAAAGACTTGAGCAGTGTCATTTTACATTTCTAACTGCACATTTGTGAAGAAAGATTCTAAAGGCAAACTGTCTCAGAGTCAGCTGATTTGCAGATGATGTCATTGGAATGTTGACAGTTGCTATGTGTTACTGTCAAAAGCTGAAAGACAGCAAGGAACTTTAATAAACAGCTGTTAGTTGATTTTCAAAATTTGAAATGAAATTAAAATTGTAACAGTTGTGACACTTAGGCTAGTCTATAAAAGAGCCTGCTGAAGTCAGTTGTCAGTTCAGCTTTAAGTAGTTCACAGATGTACTGTGCAGTGGATACCCAAAAGGACTCAGCAAGAACTGTAAGCCAGCCTTTGCTATTTTGTAGTAATTTAGTGTAGATAACAGACAGTGTTCTTTAGTCAGATAGGAAATTGTAACTAATCAAGTCAGAGTTTTTCTGAATGTTGGATTTCTATCCTACAGTATTGATTTCATTTTCCTGGTGATTGAGGTCTGTTTGTTTATTGGAAATTACTGTTTTATATTTTAATCATTTTGCTCATTATTAAATATTTTTATTAACTTACATTGTGGCTGGTCAATCAATGTTTTCTTTAGTGATTTGAGGGTGCTTATACTTCCTTTGATAATTCCCAGGGCCATTCAAAAATTCTGGCTGCTTAGGTCATTTGCTTTAATATTTAATTTTCATAATTGGATACCCCTTTAAAAGGGCATGAAGATTCACTGATTGGTGGCAGCATTTTACCTTTTTATTCTGGGGAAGAGACACAGCTGGAAATCTATATCAGACTTTCCCAGAAGTGTTTGGATGTGTGAGATGTAACCTATTTAAGTGTGAGTGTATCAGAAGTCTTAAACTGGGACACATTGCTCTGGAGTGTGTAATAAGGAGTTATATTTGGGGTGAACAGAAGAATACAGTCCAGTTCCAGGCTATAGCGTGTCTTCCTGTTGTGCTCTTAGCGGAAAATTGTGGAATATTACGCCTGTTTATGTGACTATCTCCTATTGGCGTCAGTAGTGAGGACTGAAGCTCCTTAGTTATTGACCCAGGACAGTAGGGGACATTACATTATTTGGTGGCAGTTCAGTGGGATATTACCTGGATGTCACATATAGTATAAGTAAGAATTGATCAAAGGGCATGGTATTACAAAAAGCAAACCATACTTAAAGGCATTAACTGAACAAATGAAAGTGTATAAGATAAAACATGAGTCAGATAAAAAAGGCAAAAATTAGAAATAATGTGAGAATATTTGTACAGATATTTCAGAAACTATGAAGAGCCATAGCAGTGCTACTCGATGATTATGTTGAGAATAGATGAATAGTATGGGTACTGTGGCAATAAGAAGAAGAAGACCCATAAAGTGCAAAGGAAGTATTACACAGTTCAAATTCAAAGCCCATGCACAAAGTGTGTTTCTTTTTCTTTCTTTCTTTCTTTTTTACATTTACAGGAACACCCATTAGGTATAACTTCTTTTCAGGGCTTACTTAGTAATGTTTGGTTAAGTGACTTGCTCAGAGTCACTCAGTAGACACATATAGGCTGAAGTAATCAGACTGTGGAATACAGTACAAAGCTTATTACCAACTCATAGACATAATCCTCTGCACCAAATTGTCAGAAATGCTTGAAGGAAAGCATTAGCTAGCATTTAATTAGTTTGGTGGAAGATGTGATGTATACAAGGAAATATAAGTGCATTCAAAGGAATTCTTTGCAGAACAAAAAATTAAAATGAACTGTACTATTAAAGGGAAACGAACAGACACAGTGAAGTGTGAAAATGCATCAGAAACAGTCAGAGAGGAGTGGATGCCAAGACTGCTGGCATGAAATTCTGAGAATGAATAAACAGAAATAAACAAAATGTATTCGAACTAGATATAGGTACAGAGTGAAATATTATGTCTGAAGGTATTTTTTTAAGCCTTGGACCTGAAAGGCACAAAACTGAACATATTTGGGTCATCAGATAAACCACTTTGAGATAAAAGTTAGTGACATGTAGACTATACTGACCTAAGTTCATATAGGGGCTGAAGTGCTTGATGGCATAGACAGGGAGGATGGGTTAACACATCTTAAAGGGGAGGGGAAAACATGCCTGGAGCAAATTCATAGGATTGATTTCCCTGTTGGAGATGGGGAAAACAATCATGTGGCGCTGCTTGTAAGTGGGCAGAGCTGCCCTGATGATATCAGCCCTTTGCAGAAGTGAAGGGTCATATAATACTGAGATCCATTTATGTCCCACCTATTGGTTGTTACTAGGCATACAGTGGGGATAGATGGAGAAAATGAAAACTCTTGAACAATCCTAATATCTGTCTAAATGACGTCTCCCTCTTGGTGGCTCACACTATTGGTGGTGTGGGAATGAATGGGTCTTTGACTAAGGGGAGGCTGATGAATGGCAAACAGTAGGGACAAAAAGTAAGAGAAAAAAGCAATTAACATGAGAATATAAAAAGAAGATGCACAAGATCCTGCTTTAAATTATTACACGTAAAGAGAAAAACTCTCCTGATATTCGGGGTTATATGGCCTGTGAGGAACTAGAAATGGTAAAATGAAAAGTGAATGTGTTCCTATATGCATTCAGTAACAGTCACATAGTTGTGCAGACATTTCAGAAACTATGAAGAGCTATAGCAGTGTTACTTGATTATGTTGATTTATTTGCAGGCTTAGGATGTTTTGCACGGAACATTATATGCAAATAAATCCTGCTTCTATCCCCAGAAGGTATAAAAAAAAAACATGTTTAAAAATGCCCTATTTTGCTGTTACAGGCATTTACAGCAATTTGCAATTTTGGTCTTAGTAGTTTCAAATGGTCCCCAATAATGTCACATACTGTTTCTTTGCATTTTCATATTCTCAGGTGAAATTTGTGTTTTTTTCAAGTACTAATTATCTGAGTTAATTGGGCACTATGATTTTGAATGATTTAGGCATCGTTCACTGAATAGAGCTGATTTCATATCTGTACTTTTTATGAACTACTGGTAACTGATCTGTCCATGCTCTCATGGTATTCTCTTTAAGTAACTACAATTCTCTGTTTACTTAAATGCATTTCTTAAATTCATTAACTTCTTTCTTCCATCATTGGAATCATTCCGTCTTTGCCAAATGTCATTCTACCTTCACCATCACTGACCTAAATAGCTGTGCTATCAAAACCACCAGTCATTTAACTTGTACTACTAATTAGAAAAAAACAAAATCAAAAGTAAACAACATGCTCTTCTGGGCTAGAAAAAAAATCTCCCCAATTCTCTCCACTGCTGCATGGTACATCACTGGGAAAGGCATCCTTCTGACTCAATTAGAATATGGTCTTCCCACTTTTACCACTGGCCCCAGTCACAATCCCACTAACGTCCAAACCATCTCCCACTTCATCTGCTGTTTTGTCACCAAAACTCCACATCCTGAGAGCACCACTGCATCACCCTGGAAAAAGCTAGATGTCGCCCTATCCTGTAATGAACCACTTTCCTCAAAGGCACCTAACTCTTTAAACTGCTATGTCTGCATACCTTTGCACCACTGTCAACCAAAGTCCATGAGAAAACCTCTTCTTACAACCTCCACAACTTATGTCAAAATGCAACCTCTCTCTTTATGCCAAGATCCTCTTTCCAAACTACCAAACATGACTTTTCCATACTTGTATCCAATCTTTACGATTCCCTCCCACTCACCATCAAAGGAAAACTCCAACCTATCTACCTTCAAGAAAGATCTGTCCTCCCACTTATAACAAGTCAAATACAAGTGCCCCCACAGTACTTAAACTCTCCAACCTGATACTTAAACTCTCCAATCTGTCACACTTTCTTTCATATTAACATCCACTCCCTCAGCTATCTTTTCTACTCTGTCACAGTCAAGCCCTACCCTCTTCTTTCTCTCTCTCTCTCTCTCTTACACACTCTCTCTCTCTCTCTCTCTCTCCCCTCCTTCAATCACTTCCTTTTGCCCATATCTTAATCCTTCCTAGAATGTAAATAAGTACAATATATACATCTTATGTTTTTATTTCTTTGGCTTAAAGTGACATAATGTATAACGATTGTGAACGCTCATTCACCAAGGCTGTACCTGTAAATTGTCATTATTGACCAATGTACTATCACGGAAAACAAGCATAAATACATAAATAAAATTAGTAACAGCAGTTACATATGATGGAAGAAATGCTCACTACAGCCCATATAAAAGAACAAATAGAATTTTAGAGTTATCCTTCAACAAATTTTCATTTTATTCTCTAAAACAGGATCTACTCAGTTTGTATTGTGGTGTCAGGTTATATGTTTCCAGATAAATTAGTGCTCTTTTGCATTCTTGCAATCTTGAAGTTGTCTTGTATAAGAACTTCCTGATGATGCTCTACAAAGTATAGATAGATATAGATATTCACAATATTCACATATGGCTTCCATACAATTTGTCAACAGTAAATACTATTCACAGGTAGGAAAGATGCCACTTCTCATTTAAATCACATATCAATGATTTATTTTACAGTCAAGTCACAATCAATAAACCATATCTTGGTAATGTGTATTTACCTTTGGTTGTGCAACTTTAGAATTAATCTAGATGCATTTCACAACTGACAGTGTTGTTTAGGAATATGGCTGATCACAAAAGTAAGGTAGTCAGTTTCCTGTTGTGATAGGTTGTGATTTGCTGAGTTGATATGTGAATGGGTAATACAACAATGGTCTGAGATTGATAAATGAAGTGTCAATGTTAAAAGTAATTGAAAGATGAAAATGCTCACATACTCATAAATAGATAAACACACACACACACACACACACACACACACGCACACACACACACACACACACACACACACACACACACACATCTTTGTTTTTATATATAAAGTGTTGGGGGGTGATCAGCTGATCCCAATCTCAAACATAATACTGGCTTTGCAGTCAACCCTGAGTTCTGTAATGCTCTGTGTGTGGTCTAAACTGTAGCAAATACCTGCTACATTCTCGCAAGCAGTTTGCTACACTTTATAAGAAGAAATCTTTGTTTTTTTCAAAGTAAAACATGAGAGTTGCAGTGCTCTGTGCAGGGTATAAACAGCAGCAACTTTTTGCTACATTTGTAGCAATCAGTTGGCTGTAGTTTACAAGAAGAAATATTCTTTTTTTAAGTAAATCATGAGTGCGTAGCACTCCATGCATGGTATAAACTGTAGCAACTGTTTGCTACATTTGTAGCAATCAGTTTGCTACAGTTTAAAACAATAAGAAATTCTTATTTTTTTTTAAATAAAACTGAAGAAGGGCAGGGCACAGAAAGAGGACCTGAATAGCTGGGCCGGAGGAAGGGGGGTATATTGTTCATGTGGCCACCTGGTTGGTGTGTGCTCTGGTTCACAGTTCTAGTTGAGCCAGTTATGCTTATATACATATATATATATATATATATATATATATATATATATATATATATATAAAATTTCTGACATCTATAGTACTTGTTTCATGTAATATCTTATTGAATTGTATTGGTCAAGATGACTTCTTTTGTGTCTGAAAGTTTTTTTTTTTTTTTTTTTTACAGATTGTTTGCTAGTGCATGGATACCTTTTATTCCACTTAGTATTTTTATGTATTGAAGTACACTTTAGATATACTGGATTTGTTAGCTTGTATTTCTAGGTTTCTAGGGTTTGTGGACATATTTTTGTTTGAAGCTGGGTTTTTTTTGTTTGTTTGTTTGCTTTCCTACACAAAATTTTGGTTAATGTGATTTTATTTGTTTGGTGTAAAAGGTTATGGATAGTTTTATATCAAATTTGGTGTTGCATTTTGTGCTTTTATTAAGTACAAGATTGTTGTCTGCATGAGACTGTTGCTTGCTGTAAAAGTGAATTTTCCCTTACTCCTGACTGTTTGTGTGACTGTGAAGTTAGTATTTATGAGTAGGGGATTGTTGAGGTATAGAAGGTTGCTTACTTTGGAAAGTGGCTGTTTTTCTTTCTAGTAATGTTTTGCTTAGTCTATTAGAATTAGCAAAACATCCCTTTTAACATTGCACCTCAATGTATCACAAGGGAAGCTATATGGTCAGTAAATGTTTTTGATTTGCACAGAGTGATAGTTAGATCATATGGAGCTATGGGCAGTTTCTCTGACTGGTGCCCCATCAACTTAAAAAAAGTTATCTTCAAATTGAAGACCAAAAAAAAGTCTTCCATCTGAAATGCCACAGTTACTAACATGTTTAGCTGATGAATGCTGCCAAGCAGTATCAGCATGAATGAAACCACAATATCACTCACAGCTTCTTATAAAACTTCTGGTAATGTATTTGTGCTTCAGCAGCTGCTGCCGAGTGTGGCCTCTAACAGCTCACATCTGGGGCAGCCACTCCCTTAACTCCATCCATTTAGAGCTGTGTATTCATATGCTACAGGTCTGTTCTCTGCATCAGTACTGCTCTATTTCCAAAATTCTGAAATGACTGGTATCAATTTACGACACTGCTAGTTTAGTAACTTCATATTTTTCTCAAGTTGGTTCCTCCATCACAAGTTTTGTTAAAATTTCAATTCTCTCTCTCTCTATATATATATATATGTATGTATATATAAGAGTTGGGGTGGTACAGAGCAGGCTAACTTTTAAGTCTGTCTGAGTGGCCTACCCTCCTCCTCAGAGCATTGCTTGCCCCGGTTGCAGCTTCTGTGAGCTCCACTTTTGCTGCCTGCTGTAGATATCATGCTTTGACATGCTGAATTCCCCAGCTAGTACACTTGTACAATGACAACATACTATGCTGCTCATGATACTTATAGTCATCAGCAAGGTGGTGAGCCAAGGTCATTTACCCCCTCTCCCCAAGATGTCCAAGCTAGCAGCAGCCACTAGAATCTCTAACTGAACCTGGGCAACATTGACAGTAGTTATATTCGCCCTTCTGCACCACTGGAGATGGATAACATTTCAAAGCTATTGTCTTGTGCCAATAATTATTCTCACTCTGCGTCATGTTCTAAAAGTTTCCAGACATTTTATTGTCTGATATATATGGTGAAAATGTATCCACTCCTAGAAATCTCATTGGAGCTTGATTATCCTCTGACGTAGGAGTTTGTACTTTGGCTTTCACTTTCTAACTGCTGTCTTCAGATCTTCTGAGGTTACTATGTGGCTCATATATGTCAGAATGGTTATACACATCTTACACTTATTTCTTCTTAACTTCATATTATTGTGCTTTAATCTGTCCAGTAGTTTGACAAATCCTGTGTCTTATTTCTGCTTGCTTTGACTTCCTACCAGCAAACCATCATCAGTAGTGCTTACCACACCATGCAAACTTTCCCTAATCTGTCCTATAGTTTGTTGGAATGCTTGCACCATTAATGAAATACCAAAGGACAGTCTAAGAAGTTTGTTATCTTCCCAGTGGTGTGTTAAAAGTTCTAAGCTTTGAGCTCTCCTCGTAGCTTACTCTACCAGAAACCATAGTTAACATCTATCACAGAAAAGTATTTTGCATTAGTCATAGTGATCTTCAGTCCTTCATCTATTACCAATGGTTTATGTTCTCTTTTGATTAGTTATTCCAAGTCTTGGATCCATCTACAGGCACTGATTTCCCCGTTTAACTACAGAAGCCCTTCATATGTGTATCTTTTACCTGGAATGTTGGTCCAAAAGGAAAAATCTTCTCCCTAATACATGATACCTGATACTTCCGATTCTTTAATAACAACTTACAAACCTTACAATATAGTCCTGAGTTATAGATTTTGCCACACAGGATTTCTTTTTCTGTCAACAACTAAAGTATAATTCCATAGCAACAAATGATGCTATCTTTTTCCTACACTTGCAAAACATTCTTCCTGCATTTATACTCAATTAATATTTTTTTCTTTGACATTGCCACAAACTACCTATGAAGTTAATGCCCACCTCAAATTAAAGAGGTCTTCCCAAACTCTGTTTAGGTGTGATTTAATCTCTTCAATCTGAAATTGATCTGGTCATAATTTAAATATATTGTATACCATTGCTCAAAATAATCAGTGACACTTCTCAATAATATATGATCATACAATATACTCAGAGATATTTGATCCCACCATCATCAAATAGCAAAGTAGATGCAAAAAGACAATCAGTTCTGTTGTATAAATGTCCTTCACTAAAAGAACAATTTTCACCTTTTAATGTCAAATAATAACTAGCCATCAATTCTTTACAACATTTAATGCCAGCATCTTTTTGCCACCAACCTTTCCTCATCCTGACATCAAGTAAACTATTATTAAACTCACCACCCAAATGAAATAAATGAGGTTCTCAACCAAAGTTATAGTATCTACCACACCTGCTTGCATAATGTTTGCTTTGTAAAGGCATAAACATTAATCACCTTCCACACTGCACTTCCATGAAAGTACTTACACTATAATAAGTCAGCTTGCCCCAAATATGGCAGCTACACTAGAGCATAATAAGGCTTAGAGACCAAAAATGTGTGCATCTAAAATAATATTAACACTCTCCTGCCAAAGTAAAGTCACGTGTCATATGCCTTTGCAACAGACATATTCCATGGTTCATAAAACTGTCTTATGGCAGAGCAAGCTGTCATCCCAACTTCCTCTAACCCTAGGTGTCCCACAAGGGTCCATACTAGGTCCCCTTCTTCTCTCTATCTTTATCAATGATCTGCACACCACCATCCCAGGAGCCACCTGCATCCAATATGCAGATGGCTCAATGCTAATATGCTCTACCTCCTCTCCTACACAACTTCTAACCCTCACCTAGACCACTTTCAGCATGGTAGAAACATGGCTAGCTAATTGCCGCCTGCTTCTAAATCCTAACAAAACCAAGCTACTACTTTTCTCCCCTAACCGTAGAATTTCTCCTCCTTCCTTCAACATCAAATCTAGCAATGACACCATTATCTCCCTGATGACCATACAAAGCTTCTAGGTGTAATAATAGACAACAACCTTAAATTTGATAAACATGTAAATCACACTATTAAGTCCATCAACAAAAAATTTGTCTCCCTGTACAGAGCCAAACCTTTCCTCACCCCCCCCCCCCAGCTAGGGTAGCTATTGCAAGATCACACCTGCTCTCTACCATTATGTATGCCTCCCCTGTACTCACCAACCTATCCAAAACTGATCTCAACAAATTATCAGGATGTTACAATCATATAGCCAGATTCTCTACTGGTATGGCTTTTAGGACCCACCATTGCCAGAACCTCAAAGCACTTGGATGGCTAGAGTATCCTACCCTTCTACAGTTCAACCAGCTTATAGTAGCGCATAAAATGCTCCATCAACCTGATAACACCCCTCCCCTCAAAAATATTCTCACCCCTCATAGTGCCCCCAGGCCATTATGCTCAGCTGATAAACTATTGATACTGACCCAAAAATCCAACAACTCTGCAAGCGATGCTATATTTGCCAACTCAACCAGTAAAATCTGGAATCTACTCCTTACTACCATTACCAAGGAAACCTCACTACCCCTGTTTAAAATAGAACTCAAACAATACCTCACATCTCATTGGCTGTGCTCTTGTTCTAAACCTGACTAACAACTTCACTAATACATGTCTTGCTACCCAACCTGTTGTTTAGCCAAGTATCTATGCCTCACAGCATTTGAATGTCTAGGCATTGTGAATTATGAGATCTGATTGTATTCTATGTTCACATTTTCTGATACTTCTCTGCCAATCAGATGCAAGTCTGCACATTGTGTATATGATATCTGCCTGTATTCTTTGTCTATATTTTTCTAAACATGTCTGCTTGAGTTTATCACTCAGTGATGTATGTACTGTCTCTTTTTTGGTATGTGGAGCTTTTCTCCTCGGGCCTCCGCTGAAAATGGACATATACCCAGTCAGACTATCCCGGTCAACAAATGTAAAATAAAATAAATAAATAAAATAAATAAATAAAACCATACTAAATTATACCTCATCACTGTACTGTGATGTCAAACAGTTAACATTCAGAGTTATACGTTTGTTTTAGTCCTATGATTTTTTTTTCCTTTCCCTCATTTTATTTTTGTTCAACACTTCCCTACCCCCTTTGGATGAATGTACTATACTCATTTCCATCCTCCTCTGAAAGAAACTGTAGTCCTGCAAATAGATGACTATGAAGAAAATCCTATTCAAATCCAAACACCTTACTCATTTCCTGAGAAGAAGTCAATTGGGTCTGTCAAATAGAAACCTGAAAAGGTAATAAATTCTGTTCTACTACTATAAGCTCTTCTGTTTGAGGTTTTTGTTGTTAGCAATGTAACCCACCCAAGAATGCTCCTTGACATCATGCCATGTATACATTTTGGGCAATTCTTTATATTTTGTGCAATCTTGTACTCAGAACACATTAAAGCTGGACAATTTCTTTAAAAGGTCTAAGTTTGTGACATAAAAGATGTTTCTTCAGGTGGCAAGCACACTGGTTAGAGTAGACTAGCATTAAATTATCAAGGTATACTAAATAACCGTCCATCATAGGCAATTCTAGTAACTCTTCCCACTAACCAATCCAAGTCCACATTCTTTTCAAAATCATGGCTAAAGGTGGTAAAATCGAAATGTTTCATTAATGCAGTTCTTATGTCATGTTTCAAGAAAATATCTCTCAGCCAAATCCAGACTTTCTTTTTCCTTTTCAAGTGCAAACAATGCATAATAGTACCCTTTGAAAATATGGCCACCCCTGGAAATTACTGCATTGATTATACATCCCTAAAAGTAGATGCACTAGTCAGGGATTTGGCAACACATGTTGACAGTAACCTAACCTTTGAACACCATGTGTCTTCTGTAGTTAGAAAAATCATTCTACATTGCACAACTTATAAGTAAGGGCATGGCATCAAGGCCCATGGAAGTCATTGTTCCTCCATACTGAGATTTAATCAGATTAGTCATTGAGTACAACTCACCCCCTTCAGCATGTACCTGACCAGGCACTTTTTTACTACAGCTTAGGAGACCACAGCGGTACCTCACAAAAAGATGTGTTCCTGTACTCAGTACCCTACAGACAATTATGAGGCAATCTGTGCCTAAACTACAAGGCATGCTCTTATCCCACACCGATGGATTTGGTGCATATCTACAAAACAAATAGGATTGTGAATATCCATTCTAAGAACCTAAACCTCATCTGCGACATAAACAAGAAATGTTGGACAAACAGGTACGTGTCTCAAAACTTACCCCTTCTCTGGAACAGGCTTCCCATCCATGTGAAGCAAAGCTCATCTCTAGCACTATTCAAATGTAACTTGGACGAATGGAACAAACTGGTTAGATGTTATCTGGCAGCCTGAACATCAATAGCCAGGCATACAACCTATTAGTCATGGTGTTTGACTTTTTTGTTAGGGCTTGTATTTTTCCAGAGTTATGGGCACTATGAATACAACTTCAAATGTCATAATATGATTACTTTGTCAATTTGCCTCAACAATGTGAAAATCCATTCAGAAAAAAGGCAGCTTTCATCCAGTACCTAATATAGCACTGTTGTATATAGCCTAAAGCATTGATTGAAGCAAACTATGACTGAGGAGACAAGTATAAACATAATTTAAGACTACAACAGTGTCACAAATAAGCTAATTACCCCTGGCTCCATAACACAGATGGAAGAAGACCCAGTGGACCTGAGATGAGTTAGCAACTCAAGCTCTGCAAGAGCTGGACAGGGCAAGGTATTAGTGAGTGGTTTACATTGGTTCACCCATCTTGGGGTGGAGGCAGGCTGGCTTGTTCAATGCTGGCTCATACTGGAAAGAAAGAGCTACTGCATGCAGCATCATGGGTCATGCATATGCTTGGCAATGCCAAATTGTGACCCAACAGCAATCTTCATGGGACATGAGCATGAATGTACTCAACTACAGTGTAAGACACAGCAGGCCTTCGTGTCAGTGACTGGAGGACAGCATAGGTCAAAAAATGGAAATACCCCTCATGGCTGTCTGTGATGGCTGCACCACAAGCAGCTCTTGCCATGCTGATGAGTAATGAATTGACAAGTGGTGGTGACAAGGTGGTCATCATTCATGAGGATGGAAAAAGATACAAAAATAAGCTAATTGTTATGTTGTGCTCCAAAAAGCAAGAGAATAACTATTGAAACAAATTAGGAAAATGCTCCTGTGCCAGCAGGTTGAATACAATGCACTAAGCAAACAAATGATATTCAATAAACAAAAATGCA
Organism: Protopterus annectens; assembly: GCF_019279795.1. NCBI lineage: Eukaryota > Metazoa > Chordata > Ceratodontiformes > Protopteridae > Protopterus > Protopterus annectens. The sequence goes on along the minus strand of NC_056730.1, from coordinate 974,594,021 downwards.
CGATCCGTTCCTCAAGATAAAACAATTTATTTTAAGCACTAAAAACGAGCTTTTCGTCTGACACACTCCAACTTCTTCAGAAAGACAATAAACAATGTCTTGGTATTGGCCGTTGTCTTAAATACCTTAAATCATTTAAAAATTACATGATTGTTAATTAGTGAAAAATGCAAAAAGAAATGAATGCTGGCACACCTACACTGGACCTTGTGGTATGTCAACCAAGCGTTCAAATCAAAGTCAGCAGTTAAAATATAAAAACAACCACTACTCATAAATGCAGCATAAATAACATCGAGGTAACCCTGTAACCCTGCAACTATGACCAGTGTATCTCACAGCACTACAGTAATATTCTTGAAACAGTGACATAAAGTATCAAACACAACTTGCTCTTATAGATATCTTGAAACGCATAATTAGCTGATGGCAGGTAAACTTGAACCCCGATTTAAGAACTCCCTGTTAAATGACAGTTAATGATCCAACCTCCTAGGTGTGAGGATCCCTTTTTAATGAAAATATTCTTCCTTTTAGAAGTGGAAACAATATTTGTCAAGGAGAATAGCCGGAAAAGGCTTAAGCCTAAAAAGCTGTGTAAAAGATCCGGTTGGTGCCTTAAAGGGCCAGAGACCAGTAAACCTGGATAAACGTAGCTGACAACGTGCAATAATACAACACAAATACATAATTGAAGCAAACTTCCAGATCAGATAATATAGTAAATAAAAAATTAAATATACAGAAAATGTATTCTATAAAAAATGGACACACGTGTGTGATCAGCATAAGAAACATACAGCTGCGTTCAATGCAACATAACATATACGCCGCTGTATGCAAAATACAAGGAACAATAAAAATAAAAAAATAATAAAAGAAAAAATGAAAAAGAAAAAGAAAAACAACACGACTCTAACCAAATAAAGGTATAGAGTCCATTCCTCACCTAAATAGTTGACCCCACCATTGAATAATAATGGACGTAATGGTAGTCGGCAACTAAGACCCATTACCAAGTCCGGTACATGTTGTTTAAATACCCCTCAAGACAGTAATAAAGGGAACTGAGGTTGCTATGTGGAAAAAGACCTTGTTGAAAACAAACCTGAGCAGGTCAGCCCTAGGGACCAAATTGCTAGAAATACTGTTTAAGAAAAATAAATAAAAAATAGAAAATAAATAATACTAGACAATTAAAACATAATAAAGGACTAAAAAAGTGTTGCCTAGCTGCTATATAAATTATAAATATTCCAATGTGGTCTTCACTGAAAAATGGCATATAGTGAATAAGCCAAAACACATGAATATAGCAGCCCTAATCTACCTGTTCAGCCTTTTAAGTTTCAAGAGGCAAGTAATGGATAACATGCCATTGAGACCTGGGGTATGGCATGCATCCAACCTAAGTTGCCATGACAACTCCCTACTTTCCAGAAGGAGGGAAGAAGACCCTCCCCTATGATCGGATTTTACCTGGTCGATGATGCAAAAGAAAAAAATTATGGCCTGGGTTTACAACTATGTGTCTAGCTAGAGCATTGTCTATCTTGCCCTTCCTGATGGCATAAAGATGCTCATATATTCGTTCCTGCAAATTTCTGTTGGTTTTACTGACATAAAAAGCAGGACAGTTGGAACACTGAGCCAGATACACCACTTGATTACTACAGCAAGTGAACCTGCCCATACAATGATACACCCTGTCCCTGATAGTGAATCTCATCCTTGTCTTTATATGGCCGCAGTAGCGGCACATATTGCATTTATACATTCCATTCCTACCGTTCAAAACCTTAGATTTTCTCTCTAGGAGTCCTTTGATATTTAAACCTCTCCTAAACACTACTCGGGGTAGTTCTATTAGGGTGTTACAAGTGGAATCATCCTGGGTAATCAAATTCCAATTTTTCAAAATAATGGCAAAAATCTCCCTAGCATCCAAACTATATGTCAATACAAAACTATATGACATGGGAAAAACTTTGTCCTTCCTCCTTTCAAGTGTTACTCTATCAGAAGTTCTGTAATTCAAAATAGAAACATATACCCCAAGAATTCTCTTATTACGGACCTCTCGTAACAAATCGTTAATTAGGTCCTTGGGGTAACCCCTGTTAGAAAAAAGGTCAGCCACGAAAGCACATTCTGCCTCGAAATCACAGTCCCTTGATACCATGCGGGCAGCTCTAACAAGTTGGCCCTTGATGATGGATCGCTTTTGGGACAAAGGATGACAACTGTCAAAGTGGACGTAGCTTTGGAAAAAGATTCCTTCCTGTAAACATTAGCTACAAAACAACCTTTATCTTTGTCCTTCGAGAGGTCTACATCTAAGTAATCTACCCGGTCTTGGGAAAAGTTATAAGTGAATTGTAAAAAGTTAGAGGAAGAATTAAACATATCTACTAAGGAAATAGCTGACTCCTCTCCACCTTTCATGATGATAAAAATGTCATCAAGGAATCATGTATATAATGATACCTTGTCCATGAATAATGGGTTAGTTAAAATGAATTCCCTTTCCCAGTAGGCCATGACCAAATTGGCTACAATGGCACCACACGGGGAACCCATCGGTACTCCTGTCATCTGTAAATAGAATCTGTTATTAAAGGCCACAACATTGTTGGACAATATAATGTCCAACAATTCAATCACTAGTTGAATATCTTTAGCAGGAGCTTCTTTTTTAGTAAACATGACTGGAATCCAATCTAGAGCAACAGAATGAGGGATGGATGTATATAGGTCTTTCATGTCAACTGTTAAAAAGTGACTGTCTTCCCTATAAGGAGTCTGATTGATCATGGACAAGAACGACCAGGAATCTTTGGAAATTTGGGGTTCAGTAACCACATATTTCTTTAATACTGAGTCCACTACTTTGGCACTAGCATACGTGATGTGATGCTGCCTCTGGCACTAACTAAGGGGCGCATTGGTGGATCCATAGGTTCTTGTGGATTTTAGGTGATCCAAAAATAATAGGAATTTTATATGTAGGTGGAGATATAAAATTCAATAGATCTAAATCAATGGATCCGCTAACAAACATATCGCCAAAGTAAGTGGAAACCCTAAAATTGCCTATATTCAATTCATTCCTGGAAACCTCCTTGTAAGACTCAGAGGAAAGGATATCTTCCATCCTCTGTACATAGACAACCTCATTCATAACTACCGGTCCTCCACCTCCACCTTTGTCCAGTTGCATAACCCTCACTGAAGAATTGGCTAGAGAATCTAATAATAGTTTCTCATCTTTGCTAATATTATATCTGAAAGCCTGTTTGGGTAAAGATTTGTTGAGGGTATGTCTTATATCCAACTCACAAATCTGTTCGAATAGGTTCAAGGATGGATGCAGCGGTGGATTATAAGTGCTGGCCAGAAGGAATTCACCCCTGACACTGGTAAAATTTCCCATAAGTAACTGTAGATTTAACTTTCTAACAAAGAGTTTTAAATCAATAACAGAAGAAGCTATATCAGCCCTTTTAGAGGGCACATAAGAAAAACCTTTTGCCAACACATCCACTAATTTGATCTCAAAGACATAATCTGAAAAGTTATATATCTTGAAGTCCTTTCTTGAATTTAATAAAATGTTATTTTGACTGGACTTGATTGGGCTAGACCCGATAAGGCATTGGTTCAGTTCTTCCTGTGCCTGGACCGGTTGCTGGATTTCCGGCCTTGTTCCTCTAGGGGTGATGAGGCTGGATCCCAAAAATGTGGGACCTCCACTACCTCTTCGGTATTACTAGATTTGTGATGGGCTGCCAGACGTTCACTATGTCTAACTGAATCCGAAGTGCCCGCCGAATCTTCGATGTTAAGTCCCTTGTAGCTGGACACCTCACCCCATTCTGACAGGTTGGAAGTAGTCACTCCCGTCCTCCATGTTTTGAAGGACAAAAAGTTTCCCTGAGATACTGGAGGTTTCGGATAAGCATTACCGTCTTTGTAAACCTTAATATCCCTTTGCAATTTTTTCATTTTAGTGTAGGTAAGTTTTGAAATATGCTGGTCAATACTACTGAAGGTACAGTCATACTCATACCTATACCTGTGGAAATAAAGATCGTTTTTATTTCCCCATCCAGTTTGTTAATATCCAATAATAGGTTATCAGCGGCCAGTTGGTAGTGTTTACTGATGAGGACCATTAATTCAAACCCATGTCTATCAAAAAGGCTGATTAACTCCTGGTGAAGGATAGACCCCTCCTCCAATCCCATGGGATACTGCCAAGATCTTAGGCCCTTCGGGACTATACCAGCCTTTTTACACTCACCAAAGTAGGCCACTTCCAGCTGGATTTTCCTTAATTTTAACAAATTCTGGTCGAAAATGTTCAGTTTAGAAGGAAGATCCAATGACCCACTCGATTCGGTATCAGTTACTGGATTCTCTCCAACATCTGAAAAGGTAAAAGAATGATTAAGCCATAGATTTAAGTGTATCGTGTGATTTCATTGACAAACTATTAGCACTGGTAAGATGGGTCACTGCTGTGCCCCAAACTTGAGTTGTTGTAGATGCACCAGTTTCAGTAGAATGAACTCCAGTAGGTGGAGAAGTATTCCTCGTAGATAAATGCTCATTTTCGGAATGAAAATGAACTAGTGTAGACTTCAAAATACTGGGAGGGCCGCCTCCTGCTTGTCCTCCTGTAGATACTCCATTAATATAAGTTGAAGAGTCATGCTCCCGTTCTTGTTGCAAACCCAAAACATCATCCAGTCGATTAGATAAATGATTGACTTTTTGAGTCAAAAGTTCGATCAACTGGGTGAAGTTACCAACCTCCCCCTCCATACGAGAACCCGACATAGGCATCACGGCGTCTTCCATGAATGACAAACACAAAAACAAACTCCAAAAACCAAGAGAAAAACTATTGAAACGAATCAGGGAAGCGCTCCTGTGCCAGCAGGTTGAATACAATGCACCAAGCAAACAAATGATATTCATTAAACAAAAATGCACGATCAGTCCCTCAAGATAAAACAATTTATTTTAAGCACTAAAAATGAGCTTTTCGTCGGACACACTCCAACGTCTTCAGAAAGACAATAAACAATGCCTTGCTATTGGCCATTGTCTTAAATCATTTAAAAATCACATGATCGTTAATTAGTCAAAAATGCAAAAAGAAATGAATGCAGGCACACCCACCTACACTGGACCTTGTGGTATGTCAACCAAGCGTTCAAAACAAAGTCAGCAGTTAAAATATAAAAACAACCACTACTCATAAATGCAGCATAAATAACATTGAGGTAACCCTGCAACTATGACTGGTGTATCTTACAACACTACAGTAATATTCTTGAAACAGTGACATAAAGTATCAAACACAACTTGCTCTTATAGATATCTTGAAATGCATAATCAGCTGATGGCAGGTAAACTTGAACCTCCAATTTAAGAACTCCCTGTTAAATGACAGTTAATGATCCAACCTCCTAGGTGTGAGGATCCCTTTTTAATGAAAATATTCCTCCTTTTAGAAGTGGAAACAATATTTTTCATGGAGAATAGCCAGAAAAGGCTTAAGCCTAAAAAGCTGTGTAAAAGACCTGATTGGTGCCTTAAAAGGCCATAGACCAGTAAACCTGGATAAACGTAGCTGACAACTTGCAATAATACAACACAAATACATAACTGAAGCAAACTTCCAGGTTAGATAATATATTAAATATAAAATTATATATACAGAAAACGTATTCTATAAAAAATGGACACACTTGTGTGTGATCAGCATAGGAAACATACAGCTGCGTTCAATGCAACATAACATAAATGCTGCTGTATGCAATATACAAGGAACATGGGAGCCAAACATGGTACACATAAAGACCTACACATAGTATGCAATGTCATCCAGATATGGGAGCAGCCAGGTTAGTGCAGGCAGACACGGGAGCCACACATGGTGCACATAAAGACCTGCACATAGTATGCAACGTCATCCAGGTATGGGAACAGCCAGGTAAATGCAGGTAGACATGGGAGCCACACATGGTGCACATAAAGACCTGCACATAGTATGCAACATCATCCAGATATGGGAGCAACCAGAGACACTTTCCAGACCTTTTTGGCTTCCATTTCTATATAAAACCAACAGTTTCTCTTAGTAAAAAGTGGGCAATAACTTGATGTAAGTACAGACTTCAGGACCAAAATAATTGTTAAAAAAAACACAAATCCCCGGATTTACTAATCTTGCATGCAGGACTAGTTTAGTCCTGCATGGAAGTGACCGTTTAGGAGCAGAATGGCAGCACACCATGCATATTAATGAGTCACACTGCCTGAGTTCCTAGGCTTACACGGAGCGTGTAAGAGAGCAGGGGGCGTGTCTGAGAGCAGAGCTCACAGAATAAACACACTCCGGCAATGTAGAACAGCAGAAAGGGGTATGCAATAAGCGAGACCGCTCACAGGTGACCACATATCCCCACCAACAGTCCCCCTTGTGTACAATAGCAACAGCATATATAAATAAAATGAAGAAACCCTTGTATTTTTTTTTAAATCCGATTAAAGCTAACCATAGGTGCGCGTGTGTGCCCATCGCTTAGCTACGGTTAATGCAGCTTATATGGCTGAAGAGGATAACAAGGAAGATATATGCAAATGAAGCAGCATAGCAATAGTGTAGTGGGCAGAGCATTCGCCTTACGAGCAGGCAGTCCCAGTTCGAGTCCCACTGCAGCAGATTCCATTTTCCATGACAAAGCACATTATGAGTAATATTTATGTTGCATAACTCACTAAATAACATATATTTATGAACTGGAGTACTGCAGTAAATACACATGTGAGGTGTCAGTGTCATAATGAATACGGCACAAGTAAGCAGGTGTAAGCACAAATAAGCAGTAGTAAGCATATATAAGCACTAGTAAGTGGGCTTAAGCCCGTTTACGTGGCAATAAGCAATCCTCACACTGGCTAAGCAATTCTAAAGCTAACACTGCGTAAGAAGATGTAAGGGCAGGTTAGCAGTGCTTACTGTCGCGCAAACCCGCTTACATCTGCTCAAAAGTGCTCTAATCACTCTGTATCCAACGGGCCTTGTTCTGCCCATCAACAAAATAAACAGTGATGCAGGTCTTGAACCCAGGACCCTATACACCAAAGTCCCAGTAGTTATCCACCAAGCCATCACAGAAGTACAGAAGAATGAGGTAGTAGCAAACAATTCCTCACCGTAGTATAACCAAACTAAACCTATGAAAGGAATCAGTATACAGTCATATGTACCATAACCCACTACATAACATAAATATGTGAACTGGAGTACAGAAGTAAGCCAGAAGTGAGGTGTAATTGTAATAGAGTGTTGAAGTCCCCAATAAAACACAAGGATCCCACAGAGTGTACGTACACATTAATCATGGATACCAGGCATACATATAAGGTGTAATGAATAATAACACAATTCCAAAAAGGCATTATAATTGAAGTCTAATGTAAGCAATACTAAGCATTGCACAGGCCAGCTTAGGAGGTGTGAGCAATGTGTAGACCAGCTAACTCATTGTGCCCAGTGGTATACCCCTTTAAACAATGCCAACCTTAGGTAAGCAGGTTTGCCCATAGCTTAGTCTTTTCAAAACTGGCCAATCATGGAAAAGTGTGGGAAATCAGCCCTACTTAAACCCAAGAGGTGGGAATACATCTCATAATTGGTTTAGCACTATGGCAGTAAGGGGAGAAGAATTGCGCTTCCGGGTGCAGCGCTGGTGCATCCAGGAGTCCAAGCTCATGGCAGGACTTCTAGTTAAAGACCATGCTCAGAGACTGCTGCAGGGCCAGTACCAGGGCTCCCAATATAAGGCAGAGGCCTGGGACCATCTCGTCCGTGTCTTCATCAGTTCCACTGGCATACCCCAAACTGGTGAGCAGGTCAGGCACCACTATGATGACCAGAAGCAACAGAAGGGGGACCTCTTGGTGGAGTGGCTCCAAGAGGCTAGAGCATCAGGGAATGTTCCAGACATGTGTATCACCCCAGTATGTGTATAATAATTGCCAGCTCAGGTATATTATGGATAGGTATGGCTAAGTATTCCTCTTATGTCCCCCACAGCTGCCCATTTACTCCCTCTAAAACTACCTCATTCAACTTTAACTCCTTCACTATCACTAGCCAAAACAATATACCTCTGGAACTGGTATCAGAGACCAAATTACTTGGGGTCCAAATTGACAACCAGCTTAAATTCCATTCCCACTTACAACTAAACATCAAAAAGACCCATCAAAAACTAGGCATGCTCTACCGACAAAATAACTACCTTACCCCTGCCACTAAAGTAACTCTGTCTACTTCCTTTCTTATCCCCTCTCTTCTCTACGGAACTCCTTTTCTCACTAACCTACAATCCTCTCTTAAATCTCAACTTTCCTCCTGCTACAACAAAATTGCCAAATTTGCTACCAGCCAAAAGTCATCCTCCCATCACTGCCTTTCTCTCCAAAAACTAAAATGGCTAGAACTACCAAATCAACTCATCTATACACAACTAACTCTTGTACATAAGCTCATTTTTAACCCCACCCTCTGTCCTTCACTCTCTTCTACCTTTAAGATGTACCTTCCTGATTGAGTACTAAGGTCCAATAATCAAAATCTAATAGAAGTGCACAAACCATCCCGTCCACCAGGCAAAAATCTTCTATCCTATGGTTTAGCACGTCTCTGGAACTCCCTACCACCTTCCATTCGTACTACTTCTAACCATTACTCTTTTAAAAAATCTCTTCACTCACACCTAATATCCCAATGGGAATGCTCCTGCTCTCTCCCCGCATAACAAATGATATCAAACTCCTGTTCCATTCTTTCTATGGAAAACAAACCCCTTTTTCACCTCATTCAAGGCCTTAGATTCCTTCTTTCTCTTTCTCACTTCTCTCTCGATCTTATTCTCATCTAAAACTTTCTCCTTCTATTCATCTCTCCATATACTTTTATTGCAGTACTTATATGTTAGTTGTAAATATTGCATCAGACTGCTGCTACTTATATGCGTTTTGTAAACAATGAATCAGACTGTAACTATGAACTGTATGTTCCTAAGAAGAAATGCCTCTCTGCTGTACAATGCAATGTTCCATTGCCAGTCAGTTTTAACTCCAACCTCATCACTAGTGTGTATTACTTGCAATGTTTGCTGTATTAATTGTAAAGGTCTTGTTCAAAACTGCAACCTTTGTATAAATATAATCTTTAAACTATTGTAACCTAGAGTGCTATTGGAGCTTTTCTCCCCAGGACTCCATTGAAAACGGGTTCAAATGGCCCAATGGACTATCCTGGTAAACCAACTGCAAATAAATAAATAAAAAATAAATGGAGTGGGCCGCAAACCAGGAGGCCCACATCAGCTGCCTGGCGAGGTTGCAACGTGAGGCAGGTCAGTAATACTTATGCATTTACTGTCATAGGAATTAAAAATAAAAGTAGTAGTAAATTAATTGCTAGTAAAAAACCTGAATTGTTCAAGGCAAGTACTGCATACACTAGAGAATATGGCAGTAAGAGTCTCATATTTTTTGTAAGTCAATAAAAGTGTAATAGCCTGACAAAACAGCTCTAACTGCTGGACTGCATGTGTATATCCTGGTATCATACTGTAATGTAGATATGCAATCATGTAATAGTACTGTAGTATTAAGCACTGTTACCCACACTGTGCACCATAAATTGAATGTGTAGGAATGCCTGTATATGACAGGTGTAATCCCCAGAGGCCATTTAGTACAAATGAGAGACTCGAAGACAGTAAACATGGAAAATGCAGACAACAAACACCGAATAGCACATGCAACTGAGATGTGAACTGTAGTTTTTTTAGCACACACAGCCACGATTCAAATCCTGCCAGTGGTAGTAATCTGCATACAGAATCATACCCCACAACTGTACAGATATGTCCAGAATGTCTAGTAAAGTCACCCATATCTGTTGCCTGTCAACCTGTTCCCCTGGAAAATTAGTGGGATGATCCCAGACATATAGGCAGCAAACAGGAAATACAACTGATTGACACACAGCTATGAGAACAAAGCTGGCACACTAGCAACTCCCCAATACCTTATGTGACTAAGAAGTCACGTATGTCCCATTTACACCTCAAATTGTCAAGCTGTGGTCAGAGTGTGTACAGTAACAGAGTGAGATGTATGTGCATAATAGTAATGTGGACTCTGGTATTGTATGTGGGAACATTCAGGTAGTGCTAATAAACATTCATCCCACAGGTCTGTCATATACCAATACTGTGCCCAGAAATACAAGAATGATATGCAGTTGCTCTGAATAATGAGATATTATATATCACTGTTGCCCACACTGTCCAACAACATATAACTGTCTAGGAAACTGTATATGAGTGTTGTAATACAAGGTCAGAATGCAAAAGTACATGGGATTAATAAGACAGATCACAGATAGGAGATATACAGCAATAGCTATATAGCAGACACAACTGTGATAGACAGTGTTTAAGTTGTAGCAGACATAGCCATGGCCTGAAAACTGGGAGTGGAATTAGGCTGCGTACAGATGCATACCCCACAACTGTACAGGTGAGGCCAGAATGTCCAGTATATGTGCCCATATCTGCTGCCTGTCCCCCTGGTAAGCCCGTGGGATGATCCCAGATGTGTAGCCAGCAAACAAGGAATACAAGTGATAGTCAAACATCATGAGAACACACCTGTCACTGTAGCAACCCGCAAAACTGTTAGGAGAGTAATATTGCAAGTATGTCCTATCTACACTCCCATGCCGTCAAGTTGTGACCAGAGTGTGTACAGTAACAGAGTGAGATGTATGTGCATAATACTAACGTGTAATCTGGAACTTTCTGTGGCAACAGTCAGGTAGTGCTAGCAAACATTGCTCCCACAGGTATGTTGGATACGAACACTGTGCTGAGAAATACAGGCCATTATAACCTGTACTGGTATTGTTCACTTTGGTATTGTAGGGAATTGTGAGTGTTGCAGTTTCTCTGAATAATAAAGTGTCACTGGTCACTGACACCCACACTGTGCTACATAATATAACTGTGCAGGAAAGCATGTATACGTGTGTCTCAGGTCACTAAAGGTGGAAGAGGGCAATATTCTAGATATGTCCAGGGACACCAGCATGTGGTCAACACATGGCCAGAGTCTGTGCAGAAAGAGTTGGATAGCTATGTGCAAAACAGCACCCTGGAATCTGGGAGTATGTGTAGAAACAGTTAGTTAGTGTTAACAAACATTCCCTCCACAGGTATACCAGGTAAGAGTTGTATACTGCAGGTAAAACTGGGTCATGTGTAATGATGGCAACAGCCATATCACTGTCCAAAGTAAGGCTATAGGGTAAGACTTGTAAGGTACAGATAACAGCACTGACTAGGAAAGTAATGTGGACTACAGGAATATACTAGTTGTTAATTGAATTATTCCAACACTGGTGGCATGGTGCCATCAGCGTACCTGCATGCTGTTATTATTACCACTGTGGTCTCATATATGCATGTGTTCTGTTTGCTATGCAATTGTTCTGTATCTGGTGTCTGGGTTAATGGGAATATCCATGCATGCTGTTATATGTAACCCTGGAATGTGTTGACTATTACTAACCCATATATGATGATGAAATCTAAACACTATAGCAATCTTGGGAAGGCCGGTCCCAGCAGACCCACCTGTCCCTCCTCAGCTGGCTGTGGCACCGGGCACCAGTATGTCTGGGGCCCAAACCCGGATCTACCTGTCCATTGGTCCTGCACCACCTTTGGGTGAAACCACCTCAGGGGATGGGGCTCCCCCCCAGGAGTGGGAGCAGACAGGCACCTGTCACCCATCGCCAGGTCGGGGTTGTGGTGCGTGCAGCGATCAATGAGCAGTTTGGTGATCTTCTACACCAGCTCGAGAGCTGTGTGTCGTGATTAGAGAGTCAGCCTGGCTCTGCAACTTAGCCCCCAGCACAGCCACCTTCGCGGCTGTGAAGGTGCAGTGGTGACTGCCCATGGGCGGGGACCTCAGTCCCACTGTTACCACTAGGGGGCTTGTGGGCTTCCAATATCCCAACACCCCTCCCCATCAAGGTGTATACCCCCCACATGTGTCATATACTGCCCCTGTATGCGTCTTGTTTGACTTGTCTGTTAACCTACCCAACTTACTTCCCAAATATACCTACTATCCCTCCCCAACATCCCACTCTCACCTGAAAAAAAGAAAAAAAAGGTAATCTGTTCCAATGAAAAAATCCTGCCCCATACATAGCTGTCCATTTCACACACGTACCTACTGGACACATGTAATCCGGTCTAATTAGCATCAGAACTTATTATTGTTGTCCTCACTCATCTCCCGGGGGTTTGAGTGTCCAAATCTGCCTTCAAATTCAGTGTATATGCACAGCTGTTGCTGTAGAAGAAATGGGCAGCTATGGACCTTCCCTACACCCTTCCTGCATATCCCTAGCTATTTTCCCTACTGTCTTTCCCTCTTTGTGCCCCTTTTTCACCACTTTCCTATCAACCCTTTTTTCTTTTCTTTTAAAGAAATTAGCATGGAGGTGAGCGGGAGTAAGCACTTTTAAGCAGCAGTAAGTGGGTCTAAGCCTGTTTGCGTAGGGTAAGCAATGCCTACACTGGTTAAGCAATTTAAAAGCTGAGTATAAGAAACTGTAACCAGAAGTTAGCAGTGCTTAACTCCACGCAAACCTGCGCAAACCCGCTTACAACTGCTTTAAGGTACCTTAATCCCTCTGTATCCAATGACCGTGTTCTGCCCAGCAACAAAATAAACAGCCTCTGCAAGGCTCAAACCCAGGACCCTACACACCATAGACAAAGTGATTTACTACTAAGTCATGTCAGATATACATAACCCTGAGGTTTACAAAAACATATCATCCAGCCTACTCACTAAACAGTACAGAAAATGTATTCCAACATTTAGATGTTTGTGTGTGTGTAAATAGATTAATATCTAAACAGATACAACATATGTATGTATATATATATATATATATATATATATATATATATATATATATACACAAATATAAATATATACATATATATAAATATATATGAACATATATACATGCAAATGTCTACATCAACACATATATATGTCTATACTTATATGTCTACATATACACAGCAAGTTACATATATGTAAGCAGATATATATCTATGTAGGTATATATGGACATAGTTATATATATGTAAGCAGATATATATATCGATATAGGTATATATGGACATACATGTGTAGATATCAATGGGAGATTAACTAAATCATATATGTCCACATGCACCGTTAATGGGGTTGAGAGGCCCCAAACAATATATCTCTTGCACGAATAGGTACAGCCACCCTCATAGCCAAACATGTCTGCCCTGCAATACACTACTAAGTGTTGCAAATCCCATAACCAGGTCCTGACATGACATGGCCACAAGATGTTAACAGTACTACATCCCACCTGTATGATGTCAGGCTGGTATTGGTAACATATCATGCAGTACAGTCTGGCTCCCATAGGAAATGTAAAATGTGGAAGCTATCAGCATCCCCAGGATACATATACTCAGACACATATATGCAGATACATATATATATATATATATATATATATATATATATATATATATATAGATAGATATACATGTGACTACACATACACACACAGAGAGATATGTACTGTAAGATACTTATGTAGTAGGTGCACACAATATGGAACAGTCACTATGCCTACAGTTAACACCCTAACAACTGGACAATGGATGAGCCACCCATGCAAATGACATTCCTTGCCTGCAACATATATCCACAGAGAGGTCATAGGTTAAAACACCACACACAGGTTTGCAGAAATGGAAAACTTTTATTTGTGTACTATTACAGATATATATGCCATGTCATATAGCTGTTCAGACACTGACATCCACATAAACAGAGTAATGCAACTGTGAAACAGGTATACTAATATAGTAGTCTGGAAAGGTCCACAACTGTTGCTCTCCAGGCCAAGCCCTTCAAATCATACAATAGTAAATACAGACTGGGCCACAGGATACCACACAATCAACAGTAAGTAATGCAGGTGTATAGGTCAGCAGCCTCTATCTACACTCTGTACACAATCACTAGGTGGTAAAGACTTAAGTTGACCAAATCGGATGTAACCGTTACATAACAAGACATAACTGACACCATCACAGGCACACTGACAAACAGAACAGTCTGTATGGCAGCCGACAGTAGGCCTGCAGTAACCCACTTTATGTAAGTAATGTCAAGATAGGTGAAATGTATGGTACTGTACATCCAGATACCTTAAGGAAGCTCACCTATGATACCCCCACATTTTGTAACAGCCTAGGTTATGTATGGTGCAACCTCCCCCCCATATTCAATAATACAGGGCCATATACCACTGTTACATACACTGGCCTCTGGAGTACATATGGGCACACATGCATTGTGTAGGTGACGCCTACACATATATGGCCCCAGCCCCACCGTATGTGTGGGGGATACAACAGCATTGGACTGCTGGCAGGAATGGCAGCGTGGTATAAGTATATGTACATATGTATCACTATCTGTATGTGTGGAGACATATAATGCTCTGTATATGTATATATCTGGGTGTGTATATGCATATCTATGTACATATACATACTCGGGCGGCCGCAGTGGTGCAGCAGTTATCATTGCCGCCTCCCAGCAATAGGTTCTCTGGTTCGATCCTTGGCTGGGGTGCCTTTTGTGCGGAGTCTGCATGTCCTCCCTGTGGTCGAGTGGGTTTCCTCTGGGTGCTCCAGTTTCCTCCTACATCCCAAAGGCACGCTGTAGGTGGATTGGACACTCTAAATTGGCCCTAGGAGTGAGCGCATGTGTGTCTGTGCCTTCTGTGGAAGGTTGAGCGCCGGACTGGCAACTCGACACCATAAAACTCCACTGCCAGTCATGAGTGGACAGGTGATCCGCTGTGGCGACCCCTAACCAGGAAAAAGCAGAAAGAAGAAGAAGAAGATGTACATATACATACCCATCTATATATGTCTAAATGTACATGTGTAATTATCTATATAAATATCTGGATAATCATATGTATATATATTTTCACCATATGTCCAGAACATAGAGTGTAGCCCTACCTCAGCCCCTATAGTCCCAGCTTCATAGTCCAAGGTGATGTCAGGTATGTATAGCAGGTATATTAGTAGACTATTGCTACTGTAATAAGGATTGTCGTCACAGACATGGTGTGTGTGGGAGGTCACATCTGCTTTTCACATGTGCGCCATTGGCTACTGACAGAAATCCTAAGGACATCATAGTACAGTACCGCTGCAAGCACGTAATGCTCCTGTGGACTACAACAGAGATATTGGTCAATATATGTGGACATTCTGACACACTCTGGACAGTCCAAAGTTATACACGGAACCCCTTAGTGCAGAACATGTGGACCAAGCCTGACAATATGGATGTTAACAGCCATGTAGATGGGTATAACACATAATGACTGGTATACATTCACCCCCATAGGTTATGCACTCACACACCCGTGTCTGTCCTGACACATAATAACTGCTGGTACAGAGGTGCCATGGCCACATACTACCCACTAGATATTGACATACATCTGTACAGCATCCCACTGCTCTGTCTGACATACATGACTGTTAAGGGAGGCCCGGCAACAGTACATCTGGGACATGACATCTCACTGGGTAAGTACACTAAGCTGCTAGACATGTAACAAAGCACTGTGCAGGCTACAGGCAGACTGACTCAACACTGGCCTGCATCTCCTATGGGGGAATGCACATGTACCTGCATATATAGCAGACTCTACAGGCATATCACAGCACAGGGTAAGATACACCTGTGTGAAAGTGCATAACCACAACCAGTGTGAACACAGCCACAGCCACATATGGTAAGCTAGCATAATATTACAGTATATGGACTATCTATTCAACACCATCCTCATATGTGCCACTCACACACTAACCCCACATATACTGGGCCACTATACAGTGTGGTCTGATGCCTGTCTTTGGTATGGGACATGTAAGCCAATACGGTAACATACAGTGGAGCAGCATGTAACATCAGATAGGAAGCGACCTAGAACAATGACATCTACCACAGTCTGTACACAGGGCAAAGTACATATTAACAATACACACACTGTCGACATTCACGATAAGTACACAGACTTCAGTACTGTACAAACAAGCACAGAATGTCCAGGTTATGTCATCAAATATAACCCCTACTGTACATAACATGTGTAGCAGTCTGATATCTCACTGGCTTGTTATCAGATATAATGACACTAATTATGGTGTATAACACATGCACCTCTTAATGCATGACATATGTACAAAGGTTGACAGAGTTGTGGCTGGAAGCACATACACAGGGACAATATTGACATGTTCTTATGATAACCTCATACATTTACTGTTGTAACAGGGTTTGTCGCAACACATGTCCTATGAGGGATATGAAGTCAGTAACTGTCACAGCTTTCACCATCTACAGACTGCAATCCTCACACTACCTACTGCAGTTCACAGATAGATGCTCTGTGGGTAACACATGACACCAAATTCACCACACACTGCCCAGTCTGCAGATGACCCTCATAAACATAGAACTGACATGGCAGATATTAAAACATGTAGGACAGCCATATCTGCACACACCCTGTTAAACCAACATTACTCCAAATGCAGTATACAGTCTGTAGTTAGGTCAGGCACATCCCCCTCCTGTGTGTTGGCCTGTTACCACAGTGTATGTTGTCAGAGGTAAATCCCCAATCCATCTGAGATGCTGTTTGCCAAACAACAGATTGAGTTTCTGCTCACAGTGA
The DNA here is from genome assembly GCF_019279795.1 of Protopterus annectens. Lineage (NCBI taxonomy): Eukaryota > Metazoa > Chordata > Ceratodontiformes > Protopteridae > Protopterus > Protopterus annectens. The sequence goes on along the minus strand of NC_056730.1, from coordinate 974,577,079 downwards.
ATGAAAAGGCCCAACACCAACATGATGTTCCTAGATATTGGAGTGTGTTTCCATGCAATTGGCTATGGGAATGTTACCACAGCTGTCCCACATGCAATCAGCTAGGGGAGGGCTGCAATTTGTGCAGAGGCCATCAGCTGATCATGAGCATCACTTACAATACACATGCTGCTGCCTAAGCAAAGCAGGTGTAGGTCTCCACATCCACCAGTGAGGGAGTAAGAGATGCAGACAGAGGCAAAGACAAGTCAGGGAGGGGTGGGAGAGTAAAACTTAGTATGTTTGTGTCACACACCTACCAGCACAGGGTATCAACCCCCTGATGGGTATGTAGTGCTATCACAGTTCTATGCAGTTATTAGATGCACCACATAGGTTATCTGCTGTGGAGCCCTCAGAACATATATGTGATGGTGAGTGACATCTGCAACAGGGATATGGTAGCTATATGGTAGGTGTAGTACACATGCCTGTCCACATGAACAGGTGCCAGTGTCAACACAGCCACACTCTCACAGGGCCGCACACACATTGACACACTTGGCAGGGCCAGGACTACAACCCATCATTAGTGAGATTGCCACAACACATTACTGTGCAGGTATTACATGCACCACATGGGTCATATGGCGGTTATATGGACAAAGGGTATGGGGAGGTGTTTGAAATCAGACAGCATGCTTCAGTATGTCAATGGGGGTTGTACTGAGTGTGGATGTGATCATATGCATCATACAACACACACACAAACACACAGGGTGCCAGTACTGACATACATGGGTGCATTTCTGCAAGGGTGTATGATGGTCGACTGTGCCAGATGGCTATACAAGGCTAGGTGATGGGTATACCTTGGCATCAGGCCACATGACAATGGTCTGCATTGTGGCTCAGGGCTGTAGTTTCTGCATTTGCTCACACAGGTGGGTACTGTATCCACCATCCAGTAACCTGGGTGACTATTGCGTGTGGCCAATGTTGTGCATCACTTGCCATGTATGTGCTTATTAGTCCATGACATGGACAGTGTCTGGGATGTGCACACCTCCCACATGCATATACAGTGACATGTGGAGCTGTGCCTGGGGTGTCTGGCCCATGTTGTGTACACGGATTATCAGCAGATGTGCCAGTCATGGCAACCTGTGGTAGGAACTGGACAGCAGGTTTACTCTGCACCTACATGATAGCATGCTAATGGCATTCCCTGGTGTCAGTGGCATCTGTCCATACAGGGCATGTTTTCAGGCATGGTATGTCCTTTGTGGGTCACATTTGATGGCACCACAGGTGTTGCAGGTGTCCAGTGGGGAACATGGGGAAGGTGTACTGTCTGCATGTACATGCCTATTGGACAGATAGACAGGGTGCCATGCCCTCTGTAGCCCACTACAATCACTCCATAGTTACTATCAGTGGCCAATATGCAGTGTACTACCCACATACTTGCTGTTGCCTAGGTAAGTGTGTGTGTGTGTGTGTGTGTGTGTGTGTGTGTGTGTGTGTGTGTGTGTATGTGTGTGTGTTTATCAGACATTGGTTGACAGTGTGCTCTGGGTAATACTGGGGTTTCTAACTGTGATTGCCTGCCCTTGATGTCACATGTATGGGTATGGATTTTCACCCCAGCCTCTCTCTCAGCTATTTCACATCTGTTATCCCTGTATGGTGGACATTGTGATATATACTAGGGCCACCATATAAGAAATTTGCAAAACCCACTCCACATTGGGCCCAGGTGTCACACACTGACACCCACCTCCACACAGGATATGAGTTATAAACACACACACACACACACACACACACACACACACACACACACACACACACACACACACACACACTGTCATGTCTGGGATTAGAACCCCTACTTGACTAGTTTATTACACTACAGCACAATGCAGTTATAATACGCGCCATGGAGATTACTGGAGTACTCCTTCCCCAAAGGTGTATATCACATTGGATGACATCAGCAGGATTGCCAAAGTAGGACATTTGAAATTAAGTGAGTATGGCTAGGCAAAAATGCATTGCTCCCTACACAGACAGTGACAAACACACAAAACATCCACAACCAACATGTGTGGGTATAAAACCCCTAACATAGGTCTATATCACACTACAGTATGGAGCTGTTAATAAGATGCACCACTGGGATTACTGGAGAACTCCTTCCCCAAAGGTGTATTTCACATTGGATGACATCAGCAGGATTGCCAAAGTAGGGCATTCAAATTGTAGTGAGTGTGGCTAGGCTAAAATGCATTGCTCCCTACACAGACAGTGACACACACACACACACACAAAACATCTACAACCAACATGTGTGGCTATAGAACCCCTAACAGAGGTCTATATCACACTACAGCATGGAGCTGTTATAAGATGCACCACAGGGATTACTGGAGAACTCCTTCCCTAAAGGTGTATTTCACATTGGATGACATCAGCAGGATTGCCAAAGTAGGGCATTGAAATTGTATGGAGTGTGACTACCCTAAAAAGTATTGCTTTTTACACATACAGAGTCAGACAGACACACACATACTTGCCAAGTCTGGGATTAGAACTACTACCTAACTAATTTATCATACTACAGCAGTACACAGTAACAGGATGCACTATGGAGATTACTGAGCTACAACCTTCCCAGATATGTATTTCTAGGTGGATGACATCAGCAGCCTTACCAAAGTTGAGAATTTCAATTGTAGGGAATGTGACTACCCTAAAAAGCATTGCTTTTTACACAGACAGTGACAGACAGACACACAGTTGCCAAGGGTGGGATTAAAACTCCTATCTAACTACTTTATCTCACTACAGCAGTACGCAGTTATGGCATGTGCTATGGAGATTACTGGGCTACAACCTTCCCAGAGATGTATTTCTAGGTGGATGACATCAGCAGCATTACCAAAGTAGAGCATTTCAATTGCAGGGAGTGTGACTACCCTAAAAAGCATTGCTCTCTACACAGACAGACACAGACACACAGTTGCCATGTCTGGGATTTGAACTCCTACCTAACTAGTTTATCACACTACAGCAGTACGCAGTTCATAGGTTCAGGTAGGTTCATAGATTAGTACTAAGCTAGCTGCTGTTGCGAGCCATTTTAAGCTTAGCCAATTATCCCTTGTGAGACTCAAACCATGAACCTTGTGTTTGTAAGGCAAACACCTTAACCATTAGGCCACCCTCTGGGACACACTACGGAGATTACTAGCCTACAACTTTCACAAAGCTATATTTCACAGTGGATGACCTCAGCAGGCTTGTCATAGTAGGGCTATGGGGAGGGCAGTGTGTGTGCATGGGCCATAACCCATTCATCTAGAGGTTGACACGCCACATACGGGCACACACAGGGTCATATTTCACAGGTACATGTATACAGCTGCTAGATGACTACTTTCTTGTACAGTCATGTTGCACAGCTAGCATGTGCACCACATAGTCTGTAATGCTGACAGATACTGGTGGCTACTATCTGCAGTGAGTGACATCTGAACCTCATGTGGTTGGGGCCCTTTGGCTGTGTGCTGGGTGGGACAGGCCTGGATGGCTCTTTGTCACAGTCACCCTCTTCCACACATCTATGTACATCTACCTTTGGCTTATAGTGTGTTGTCCTTACATATATGTCTGTATTCCTATCCACTGTGTGTGTAAGACATGAGTGGTGCATACTGATGAGTGTCTGCACTAACAACTGTGGCTGCCAGATATGTCTGGTCCACTGTTGTTTGCAGACATGGCCTTCATGTGTTTAAGTGTGTGAGCATGCCCAGTATGAGCTTTCAGTATGTTGACTGACATTGCCTTCATTTCACTAAGTGTGTGAGCATGCCCAGTATGCCCATCTGTATTTAATGTGTGGATCGAGTCCAGGTAGTTTGTACTGCAGAGATGACCTTTGTGTTGTACACCGACAGCATGCTGTTTCTGCAGGGTATCCATCGAGCATTTGGCATTGACTGTTACTACATTTCTGCATAGGATGGGGGGGCTCACCTGACTATTTCTACATTTCTACACAGGATTGGGGGGGCACACCTGACTGTTATTACGTTACTACGTAGGGTGGGGGGGCACACCTGTCTATTTCTACACAGGATTTGGGGGCACACCTGACTGTTCTTACATTACTACGAAGGATCGGGGGGCACACCTCACACTTGTACACATTTGCTAGGACTGTACTGGTATGTCGGGTACCCCATTTCATTCTGTAGTCTTACCTATCATGCTGACTAGAGGCATACCAGTGTAATACAGATCTTAGCTTTTATTTACCTACATATTAGTTTCTGACTTCCTACCCTTCAGAACTGACATCCCACTGCCTGACCTGCTGTAGTCTGTCTGTGTAGGCCTGGGGGGGGGTTACCCATAGGCCTCATTCAGAAGCCATAGCATAGCCTTTGCTTGTGTTTGTCTACACCTGTCCTACTGGCTGTGACTGTTGTTGTGTATGTGAACCCCCCTGACTGGCATATATGAGTCACTTACCTTGTGGGTGTCCCAGTATTGAGGGTGGTGCTGCAGGGCTGCCTTTGTTGGATGCACATAGTACACTCCCTACATATGGTTAAGCACAGGTAGTGTAATGTTTGGCATCCCTTTTACTGTATGTGAGAGTCAGAGAGAGGTGTTATTCCCTGGGTCCCTCCTGTGTCAGTGTATGTGCTATTCGTTGCCTCTTTGCCAAGGCCAGGGCATACTGGGCACGCCTCCTTCTGCCTACTGGGGCAGGCTCAGGTTATTCCTCCACTGAGTCATTCTGTGCCTGTGCAGGCCTTGGCAATGGTGGGGGGCTGTGTGGCCCTGCCCCATGCTGTTCCTGCTGCAGCTATTTCCGCAGGATCATATTGTGTAGCATGGCACATACAATGACAATGTGGGTACATGTAGCTGGTGAGTACTGCAAGGCTCCACCGGATGTGTTCAGGCACCAGAACCATGACTTGAGCATCCCAAACACATGCTCTACTATAATTGTGGCCTGTGTGTGTGCCTCATTATGGAGTTCTTGTTCGGGTCTGTGTGTATTTCTGATGGGTATCATCAGCCACGGCTCCAGTGCGTATCCAGCATCCCCTACTAGGTGACCATCAGGGATGTCCCCATTGGTAAATCTCTGGTACAGCTGCATCAGATGCCAGATGTGGGAATGATGATAGCTTCCATGGCAGCCAGCACACACATTCATTATTATGCCCTGGGCATCGCACACGACCTGGCTGTTGATGGAGGGGAAGCCCTTGTGGTTGAGGTAGACCCTACCCCGCTCACCAGGTGGTGCTTTGATGCATATGTGCATGCAGTCTATAGCACTCACTACCTCAGGGTATTCTGCTATTTGGTGGAACAGTTGCATATTGCTGGCCAATGCCTCATGGGTGTTGGGGAAATATACGTGCTCACCGACATGTGCTGACATGGCATCCTGGAACTGGTGGAGTACCCTGGATGCTGATGCTTGTGAAATCCCCATCATATCCCCAGTTGGCCTTTGGAAGGTACCTGTAGATAGTATTCATAGGCCTACACATACCTTGGTATCCACTGGGATGGGTTCCGCTCTGTTAGTTCTGTGTGTCAGGTGTGGCTGGCACAGCTCATCAATTTGCTGTAGGAGGTCCTTCTCCACCATATAGTGCTCCACTATCTCCAGCTCATGTAGCCCCTAGTAGGTTACCCTCTCTGTACACTCTTCTCTGTCTCCTCACTGTGGGTTGGTCAACAGCATTCACATCCTCACCACCCTCAGCCTCTTCCACAAGTTGTTGTATGATAGCTATTGCAGCCCCTATCATTTTGCTGTTGTGAGTGTTAAAAGTTCCCTGCTTGTTTACACCAGTGGTGTAGAGTGTGGGAAAAACCAGAGGGGAAGGTGTTTGCATAGTTTATAGTAGTGTTCTGGGCTGGGCTGGACTGCTGCCTGTGTAATTGGCTGATTCTGGTACATTTCACCTGCCAGTTATGCTAGTTCCCCTTGATTACCTTCCTACTGCTGTTTTCCCTTACCATTGCCTTCCTGTTTAAGCCCGGGGGCATGCTGCGCAAACAGAGTGTACAAATGTGCACACTGCTGCTATTTCCTGGTTTAACATATTATTTCTGCCTTTAAAATCCAGTGCGCGGTGCACACACACACGCTTAGGCAATGTAAAGAGTGCTAGGCAGGTTTAGACACACCCCCTAGCTTAGCTGTGCTAAGCTAGGAGCAAACCCAAGACACAGGGCTCCAATCCGCTTACAGTATGCCTGACACCCCCCCCATGATGTCACCTAACTCCTAGACTTGCACCAAGCTATTCCTACTCTTACACTGTTGGGACCTGACTCACATACTGCGGAAAACTGGGATTCACTATCATTCCCCTCATTTGCATAGGATTGCCTGTTAATGCATAGTTACATATCTCACACTGAGCCTCCCCCCTTAGCAACCACTACTCACTGGCCATGTTGTCTTCTGCCTGCCATTGACTTGCATGGCAGAATACTGATTTTAGTTAGAATGCTTAATTTAGGTTTATTTTATTTTCCCCCCGATCCTGTTTGAGTGCCACTGCCCTACGTTTAAACATCCGAGATCGGCTAAAAAAAAGAAAGTTGCTTTTTGTATTTTTTTCACTGTTTGCAATGCCAATGGCCTTATACTTGGCCATTGGCATGCTTACTCCATGATATGCAGCCTTTATTTGGAGCTGTCACAGCTCCGTTTTGGATTTTGCAGAAATGTACTCAGTTACTAACAGAGTACATTTCTGCAGATAGTCCTGCACAGTCAGTTGCAAGCTTCCTGGATTGCAAAATCACCTCATTTGCATAGATTTCTCCTGAAAATGGGGTGATTTGCATACAGGGGCTTAGTCCGTGCAGGATTAGTGCAGGCGTGCTCGTGCATGCCCCTGCAGGCTGTTCCTGGATCGCACAGCAGACATATTGCCTGCTAGGGCTCCTGCACTGATCTTGCATGCCGTGCAAGGTATAGAGAATCCAGGGGAAAGACTTTAGCAAGTGTTATCATCTACATTACCAATGTTGTTTAGTGTATAATCTATATGTTAAATATGTCATGGATAGGACAATATAAAATCTTTGAATACAAATCTGAGTTCTCTGGCTTCAACTCTGATACTGAATACATGTTGAGGTTCACTGTTGGACTTTACTCACTTAAGAAATGATCTCTCTTTAAACCATACCCACCTGAAAGAGTTCCTGGTCTACTTCAAGGTGTCTTAGATGCCAAAATTCTCTTCTGTGGGTATATGGAGTGATATGGTATCAACCAGCTTTTGAATTTTATGTGGTTTTATATCCTCTTCAGCTAAGAATGAAAGCACCTATTGCAGAGCAGTTGCATTTTGTCATGATTCATCAGTGCATTAATATTGCTGCCTCAGAAGAATAATGCCATTTCCAGCATTTCGAATATTCAGTATTGTGTGTGTGGGTATATGTGTGTGTGCTTAAACTATCACCATGTATAAATGCTGTAAGTGACCTGGAGTACACTTAATGCTATTTGGACTTGGATAAAATATAGGCAAAACCTTATGTAACACTGCTTTTGTTTGACAGTATCTTTTCAATCAAAACAAGAAATTGCATGGCCATAGCACTTTGCAAAACATTTGGTGTAAACTGTTCTATCTACTTTGTAGAAAAAGTGTGTGTGTGAGAGAGAGAGACCGCTGTGTCTAATGTTTCTTCTTTCTACAGTATTAGAATTGCATATCCCTTTCCTTTTCCTGTTAGTTTGCCTCCCTGGTGTGCTACTTCTGAGTTTACTGAGTGAAGGAAATGCTCTAATGCTGCCTTAATGAATGCTGAACTGCGGGCTATGCCACATACAGGCATCCCAACAAAATAAAAATGTTTGCTCTACCTTATGTCACCTCTAACTTAAGGTGATAAAAATGAAAGTACAGAGGATACATATTATTTTCACAAAGTTTTAATAAGGCATTCATTTCTGTACATTGAGATCATTAGCTCTGTCATGTTTTGCATTGGGCCTGAGTACCAGGGTACACATGTAAAGGAAAGTACCGACAGATATTAAGCAGGAAACAGACCTTACAATATTTATACCACATGACATAGTTTTGTACTTAAATTCTTCATCACTGATTTCACACAATTACCAAAATGAAAAAGGACAGATGGAGGATGGAGTGTGCAGTGACAAAAGGAGTGGTATATCATTAACCCAACATTCAAAGACATGACAAAGCACATCTGGTTAGTTTATTTGCTACCCTGTGTACTTACAGAGCAATTATTACTATTTAGTGAGATTATTTTATTGGACTCAAGAGTCGAAACAGGGGATTGCTATCACATAAGAAGAGGGGCTACTCCAGAAAGAAGGCAAACAATTAGATACCCTTTTCAATTAAGAAAGAAATGGAATCTTAGTGGATATGATTACCTGGACATAAGAAAACTGTGTCATAAAGGAGGCTGAATAGAATGATAAGGGGCATGGAAGTGTGATGAGAAGTGAAAGTAGAAAAAAGAACTAGATTAAACAAAGTCCCATCTGCTTGAGTTGGTGTCACATCAGGTGATGCAAAAGATCCAGTGGCACCTTTTGAAAAGACTAAGGGAAGTTTCCCATGCCCTGGCACTGGGTCTGAGTATGTGGCATAATTTACTATTATCTCTGTGCAGTGTTGGGTATTGTTTCTGAGATTTATAACATAGTTAAAGAAGGCTTTATGATTATCTTTCACCAAGGTGGCTGTTTTTACCTCATACCAAGGGTGTAGTTAGGTAAACCCTTTGTACTCTATAAAGAGTACAGTTTTTTTCTGAACATGTTAGGAACATTGGGATTTTATCAAGCCATATGATGTCTATAATGATCTAGAGTAATGCTTCTAAAAACATGGATATAGTTTACTTACAGAGAGGATTGCAAATCTAAAATCAATATCTCTAATAGTTTTTGACTGTGCAGCTGAAAATGTTGCACACATTGTCTAGTTTGGGATGGGGCAACAGCTCAAGTAATATGACTACTTTGTAAGTTGTTGGTGGGATAGTTGAAGTTTCTTTGGATAAAGTTGTTTGGCTTAATACATATGGACTAAGTACTGGTTAGAAAGGAGTTATGGCCAAAGGGGAACAAAGAGGTGAACCTATGGTAAGTTATGATGTGTTGAAGTCTTTTGTTTATACTAAGTTGTATGTGGAGGGGCTCCAAGTCATTCTAATGTTTAACAAATCTAGATGTGAGATATATTATATAGAACTATATGATGACTCTATGAATATATGATGAATCTATGAATTTATATATATATATATATATATATATATATATATATATATATATATATATATACATATATATATGTGTGTGTGTGTATATATATATACATATATATATATATATATATATATATAGGGTCTATATTAGATCAGCGAATGCTTAAAAAGGCGAACACTGATTGATCGAACTTATGTAAGCAAAAGATTAAAATAGCGAAGCAACAGAAACCCAAATTTTTTCCTAGTGAAAGAATTTGGTTGTCCGTTTCTATTGCTTCAGTATTTTCAGTACTGTGGTGGAAAGTTACAGGTCAGGTTCAGGTAAGTGTGCGATTGTGCGGATGTGAGTGTTAGGGCGGGTTAGGTGAGTTAGAGTTAGGACGCGGGTTAGGTATGTGTGCGATTGTGTGGACGTGAGGGTTAGGGCGGGTTAGGTGAGTTAGGGTGAGGGGAGCAGGTGAGGTGAGTGTGCAATAGTGACGGACCTTAGGTTTAGGGTTTGGGTTAAGGTAAGTGGATAGTTAGTGGTGTGTGTATAGTTTAGTGTAGGGTTAGGTGTCAGATTTTAGGTGTATGTGTGTGGATTGCTGTTTGTTTGGTGTGCTTGTGTTGTGTGTATGTGTTTTGGATCAGCAATTTTTTTCCCCTAGGAAAACAAATCGCTGTTCTGACAGTTTGAGATTGTAAGCTTTCACTTACATAAGTTCGATCAATCAGCATTCGCTTTTTTAAGTGTTCGCTGATCTAATATAGACCCATATATATATATATATATATATATATATATATATATATATATATATATATATATTTGTATATATGATGAATCTATGAATTTGTATACCTTTATATACAAATTCATATATTTATAGATATTCTAAGACTTCTGACTCTTGTGACCATAGCCTGTACCCTCGCTCAGGTCACACCACCTTTCTTTAGGAGAGCTATACCAGTCAATCCCGGAATAAAATTGTGAAACCTCATCCAGTCATCTAGATTATGTTAAGTGGAAGATAATGAGTCACACTGCTTAACTTACAGGGGAAACTTTTTTCCAGATGTTATGGGCTTGCCTTACAAACACAAGGTGCAGGGTTTAAGTCTCACAAGGGATAATTGGCTAGGCTTAAAATGGCTCACAAGGGCAATTAGCCTAGTACTAATCTATGAATCTATGAATGAATCTAAGCTACTGAGTTTTAAACCTGTCCCTCCACCATGTTTTATTTATCTGTTGGTGAAATTTTGGTCCCTGGTTCTAGTACTGATGGAGTCATTGGATTTACAAAGATACAGGAGGTCCAGGACAACCATGTCTCTAATGATATACTAAATCAGACAGAGAGGCCCCTTCAATAGTATGTAGACACTGAATAAAGGGATAGAGCTTATAGTCTGTTTTGACAGCTCAGAGACTTTAAGTCTGTGATCTTTTTTTTTTTTGGTTAAGAACCCCTAGGGTCTTTCTAATTGTTTGATATGTTTAGCGAGATTCATCGTGAAGGGGGTATTGTACTCAATAGTTGGCCTGATCAATGCTGAGTATAAGAGAGTGATTACCTCTGAAGACCTTGTTGTTATCCCTTTGGTAATTAAATGTACTAAATTAAAGGATTTCCTGACAGCCATTGTCTCATGATTGTCAAAAGAGAGGGGAGTTATCAACCCAAGTTCCCAAGTTGTTGAGTACATCATTCATTAAGTAGTTGTGTGTTGTCTGTACAATAGCATGAGGGGTAGAAGTTGTCTTCCAAAAGTGACCATACTACACTTTTTTAGCATTTAGTTTGAGCACATATTTTATACACCAAGGTTTACAATTGAGAGTGCATTCTGGAGGGTTTGGGTTTCAGAGCATGACTTAACAAGAATCCCCAGTTTACAGTCATCTGCAAATTTTGTTAGCCAGAGTCCATGGCTCCTGTGCTTGGAGCTCTTAAAAGTAAAGGTCAAAAAGGAAATGTCATAACACTGTACCCTGAGAGACATCACTGATCACTTCCATGGTTTCTGATAAGATGTTAAACTCACTGTGTGGGTTCTTTCATCCAGTTTGCTATCCATCTTACCACATATTAGTCAATTTTTAAAATGGTATCAAAAACCTTGACCAGATCAAGATATGTCATATATAATATATGGCCACATTCTACAGCTTCCAGAACACTTTCAAAGAAGTTTACCAGATTCAGTAGACAGGATCTACCCTTCACAAAGCCAAACTGTTGGAGGTCGATTCTAATAATATTCTTGATATTGTAGTTTAAGAGGTCAGTTATAATATGTTGCATGGCTTTGCAGATGAGGCTTGTAAGACTGATCAGTCTGCAATTTCCTGGGTCAATTACAAGGCCACCATTATGGAGTGGTAACATCACTTCATTGTACCACCAATCAGATATGAAACCAGTAGCTAAACTTAGGTAAAATAGTTTATGGAGTGGGTCAGCAAGGACATGTTTAACATTGTTAATTAAGCAAACAGGTATTTTTAGTTTAGTTACCGTTTCAATAAATTATCTTTAGAGAGAATTGGGAGAGCAAGGGAGTCAGGTATTTTGTGGCTTTGGATAGATGTCCCGCGGTGAAGTTGGCACTACATTTGTTTGCAACGATACTAACAATGTCTGTTGGTTCAGAGAGGGATATATCATTATAAATAAGCTAAGAGCAATGCAGTTTATTAATTCTTAGTTTTCTAACATAGTTAAGGAAGGATTTATAATGCACACCATCCTACATTCCTTGGCTCCTTTAGTGGTTCAGAGAGGGAGATATCATTATAAATAAGCTAAGAGCAATGCAGTGTATTAATTCTTAGTTTTCCAACATAGTTAAGGAAGGATTTATAATGGACATCATCCTACATTCATTGGCTGCTTTAGTGGACCTGATGGCATTTTTCTGTTTTTAATAATGCTTTTCATATTTTCCTTATAAAGAGGGGCTTTGGAGTTGCTATATAATTTAAAGAATTTCATATGCTGAAAAGTTTATTTATGGTAATGAACAACCAGGGTGGTTTATTTTTGCATTTCCCATTATACTTAGTTCTGTTAGGAATGCTAGCTCTATGCCTTTGTCTAAATGGGTGCAGAATTGCTCAGTGAAGTTTGCTGTTTTATCAAGGTCAAGGGTAGTGCAGCCGTAAGTAAATTTTGCTGTTTCATCATAGAGTAGGTTACGGTTTGCTTGTTTGCAATCCTTAAATTCAGTGCAGTTTGCAATAGGAGCTTTTGTGAGTTTAAAGGAAAAGGTCACAAGTTTGTGGTCATCCTTTACTGGGGAAGGAGATAGCAGAGGTGTAGGGCATGAGGCTGCCATATTTGTAATAATCTGGTCAGGAACACTGTGTAGTCTCTGTCGTCTAGTAAGTTTGTTTTCCAGTTGCTTGTGTGAGTTCTTCTTTATAAGTCTAGGAATTTTTGGGCATATCCTGTGTTGGAGGTATAGGTGTCCCAGTTTATTGAAGGGTAGTTAAAGTCACCCAACATAATGGAGATTTTGCTACCAGGGAAATCATTTAGAACACTAAGGGATCTTACATGGTTCTCTGAGAACAAAGAAGGTGTTCTGTAACAAGCTATTAATTGATAATCAATTCTATCTGGAACGAACAGTTTGGGAGGCTTTAGGAGTCAGCCTTGTAGTAATATGCTCCTTGAAAAATATGGAGACACCACCACAGTTGCCATCAGGCCTGAAAACATGAACAGTGCAAAATCCATGTTTAGACAGAGCATAAACTAAGTCTCAGAGACTATGCAGACATTGATGTTTTCAAAATGCAGGAGTGCCTCAAAATCAGGCAATGTGATCCAATTTTAGGCTGTTATGTCAGTTACGTTGGAATGTCCATCAAGCAGACACTTGTATGAGTATAAATATTTATATATATATATATATATATATATATATATATATATATATATATATATATCCCTATCAGTAAATCAAGTTTTCAGAAATTCGAAATTCGTATCGGCGAGACAATATCGAATTTCCGAAAACACAAAGCTTTTGAATGGAGATCGCGGTACAGTGAGGATCAGGAAATTTACCATTTTCTTCAAAGTAGTGCAATCTCAGAGTTGGTATATATAATTTGCAGGGGGTGAAGGGGGGCTTGCCCCCCCAGCAAAAATGTAAAAAAAGATAGATTTTTTTTAATGTTTGAGATTTCAGAAATTGGATCATATTGTCCCACCAATATGAATTTTGAGTTTCTGAAAACTCGATAAAATTGACTTAGATCCATATTTATGTATGAGTATATGACACTTTGTCATATGCTCATATAAATGAATGTCAAAAGATCAAGCAAAACTGTTCCATCTTCAAATGATCAAAAAAAAACATTAACAGTATTTTTGCAAGAGGGTAATTCCCCCTCTGCCTACCCCCATACCTCCTGCTAATTATATATACTAACTCAGAGATTGCACTAGAGTGTGAAAAGGGCAACTTCCAGGATCTCTACTGCTCATGATCGTGCACTCAAAATAATCCATCAGTATGTAATAAGCTGATTTTAGATCAGTTGTACTCTTTTTTTTCTGTATGATGATCACACAATTCGACCACCTAAATGACAACCATATGTATATGTGTGTGTGTTTATATATATATATATATATATATATATATATATATATATATATATATATATATATTTATATTTGTGTGTGTGTGTGTGTGTGTGTGTGGGTCTACTTGATATGATCGACAGTTCATATGGTCGAAACTCATTTGGCCGACGGCTCATTTGGTCAACAACCAGTATTCAAGGCACTTAACAGGGATTTGCTCCCTTCCCAAAGTTGTGCCACTCTGGAGTTGATATATATAGTTGGGGGGGGTGTGGGGGGTGTGAAGCCCCCCACTAATATTTGTTTAATAGTAATTTAAAACATGAAAATACAACAAAAACTAAACATTTTAAACGAATATGGGTGGGGGACTTCGCCCCCCACCCCCCCAACTATATATATCAACTCCAGGGTAGCACAACTTTGGGGAGGGGAGCAAATCCCTAAGTGCTTTGAATACTGGTTGTCGACCAAATGAGCTGTTGACCAAATAAGTTTCGACCATATGAACTGTCGACCATATCAAGTAGACCCATATATATATATATATATATATATATATATATATATATATATATATATATATATATGTGTGTGTGTGTGTGTGTGTGTGTGTGTGTTTGTGTGTGTGTGTATGTATGAATATGTAATGTATATGTATAATTGTGTATGTATGGTTAAGTCTGTGAACTGTACAGGGTTTGATTCTATAAGTTCTCATTTACCTACTCTGTGACATCAAGCAAGTCACTTAACCGGACATTGCTTTCAGATTGTGAGTCTTTCTGGTCAACAAATGTGTGTTATTAGGGCACAACAAGATTTGGTTAGAATTCTATTAACAGGAAATACTGTTATTTTATGTTTAAATCTATCAGACAGTTTTTATGATATGCAAATCATGATTTCCATCCTATGCACACTACGTGTATATGTTTTTTTACAACATGCACAGAATATGTATATGTTGTTTTTACAACATACACAGGATGTGTATATAATTTTCATGATATGCACAACAGGAGCATATGTCTACATAGCTTCATAGTTTACAGTATTCAGACATGAGCTTAAATGGTAAAGTGACATGTTCATTGCAACATGTTGGTTAAAATATGTTATTACTACCTGAGAAAACAAACAGTAAAGATTATTTAATGAAACTCAGAATATTGTAGACCAGACTTCAATGAGTAAAATATCATGGTATATGGGAAATAAAAGAATACTATCAGGATGCTGCAGATTCTGTTTAAAAAACAAGTTACAGAATATATGATTTTAATATATGTCAAGACAAAAGAGGGAAAATGTAGACTGCAGACTGGGTTGTGTAAGTTTAGTGAGACCAGTAAAGAAATGTGGAATGAATGTAAAATCGCTGTAATATACAGCAAGGATTCATTGAGCTCAAATCCTGACCTTTATGACACAACGTCAAATAGACAGGTATTTCTGGAGTTATGGAGTTATGGCCTTGTTTCTACCATTGGTGTTACTCCCAATTTTAGCTTTAAAAACAATGTATCACTGAAGCAACATCTTTGTAATAAAGAATACAAGCCTATGAGAAAAAATTTTCTAGTAGACAAGGTACTTTTCCTTGCAGGAATTGTATAGCTTGCCAATATATTTATACCAAGAATAAATATATTCATCCTACTAGTCAGTTTAAATTGTATACAAATAACTATTATGACTGCAAGAGTGCTGATGTTATTTATTTCTGTTTGTCAAGTATGTCATGCCTATTACGTAGGTAAGACAAATAGGATTTTTAAAGATAGAATATTAGAGCACATAAGGGATATACGGAATCCGAAGCAGTCGAATGCTTTAGCTAATCATGTTTTAAACACAGATTGCACACATCTTTTTACATTTTTAATCGTACAACAAATACAAAGGACAAATAGGGGAGGAGATATAGAAAATTATACTGAAGAACTAGAACAAAAATGGATTGTTAAGCTGAATGCAGATAGATATCCTGGTTTAAATGGTTGTACCTCATTGATTCCTTGCCTTAAGGCAAGACGTCTGAAACATTAATATTGTATATAGCTCTAATGCCTTATTATGGTCTATATATGTTTTTTAAGATGTATATGTATGTCTCTATGTAGGTGGTTTTAAAAACTTTTACCTTTTAAAATGATTTAAATAATTTAAGGATATATGTGTTATTATAGAAGCAGAATAATGTATGTATATCTCTTGGATAAGTATTGAAGAGTAGTTTAAGAATTGTCTTAGTTATGTATTTAGTTAAGGCATGTCTTTTACTTGCCTTTATTTGATTATATTGCTTTAAGGCCTTAGTGTTATATTAATTGCTTAAGTATTTAATCAGGTATCACCTGCACTAACATTGTCTGATGAAGCGTCAAGTTGTGAAAGCGCTCACCTCTCTGTTCTTATTTTTGTAATAAAGGCATTGAATATAGCTCTCAGTGTGTAACTTCGGTGCCTTTATTTTTCATTTTTCGATTATTAGTTATTTTGGGCACCCCAGTATACCTGAAGTCGTTTTTGGATTTTTGGTATTTCTGGAGTTAGCCAGGTAAATAACTGTATTTATTCCCAATGAGAAATGTGTGAGAGAAAATACTGCACAATCATTTCAGGTACTAAAATGAGATTTAAAGATCATTTGGTTGCACATTAAAGTTGTGAATATTCTATATTCCAAAGGAGTTGATGGCTCACTATGGCATGGATAACTGTCTGTTTCCAGGTTGGGGAATAAGATTTGTAAACAACTCTTAGCTATAGTATTTATGATTCTAATTGTGCTATGCCTCATGTGTAGGACATTAATAAAATAGGACGCAATAGGTACTAGAGAATTAATAATGCATATAAATGCACAGACTGAGTGCTACTCTTTAAGCACTCCAACCAGTAGATGTATTTCAAAGCTAGTGGTTATAGACTAACACTAGGCTAACTGCCCTTGTAGGCCATTTTAAGCCTGGCCAATTATCCCATGTGAGAATCAGATCTTGCACTTTTTATCTGTAAGGTAAATACTTTCGCCATTATGTCATTCTCTCATTTCATTTTCTTGCACCGCATGTCTATCCTGCTGAGTTATTTCTGATTGCAAATCTGAAGACAGAATGATCAGATGATTATCTGAAATAGCTTAGACTTAGATCTCTTATACTGACTTACTTCAGTAGATAAATGCTTGATTCATTGATAAAGGATTAATCAAGGGAGAGCTGTTACAGGGAAAAGTACTGAAATATAGGTGTCAGAATGGATATTCTCTAGTAGAATTACTTCAGACATTACAACTGACAAAACTGATTTCTGTTTGTATTCTTAAAGGCATGGGTACAGCAACTATAGGTTGTCACTTTGAATAAAGCTCATATTACTGTTTTGTTATGAAACAAAGGAATATTATGGAACATTGCTTGTCTAAGAGAAGCAGTTGGCCTTGTTTTGTTACAAATTCTATACTGAATACAGCCTTGTTCGAGTGAGAAAAATAACTGCCTGGATGAATTCATGGGAATAAAGCATGGTATATGTGAATGTGCAGAGATGTAACAATATTGACAGGTTCTGAATAATGATTGCATATTTCTACTATCAGCTAAGGATTTAAATTATGAATGGAGGGAGGCTGGCATAATGGCTAAGGTGCTTGCCTTACAAACACAAGGTATATGGTTTGATTCTCACATGGGTTAATTGGCTAGACTTTAAATGGCCCCAAGAGCAGTTAGTCTCATACTAACCTGTGAACTGACAGAAGGAATTTTCCAGATCTAGTCTGTATTTTGTTCCATGTAATAAAAGCCTGTAGCTCTCTGCCATATTAGTTTGGATTAAGTGAAAATCATGTTAGACTTCATTTTATGCTGCCAGTCTATTCTAAGCAATAAATATCTTGCCTTAAACTGTTTTTGTGTTTCAGTGGATTTACTGAAGATGAACGGTAATAAGAAGGTTATTAACAGATATTTGATGTCCACAGACTGGAGAGAAGAGAAACATCACTATATGGGCATTCCAAAACATAGTTCGTTTCCCTGAGATCATGTGGGCCATTGCCTGCACCAACATTTCTATCAAGGCCCCAACTGTCCCACATGGTGTCATTTATGTCAACTGGAAAAGTTTCCACTTCATCTACTTCCAGGTGATATACATTGCACAGGGGATTATATACAATGTGTCTGCAAATGATCCTGGCACTTCCTATGTTTTTTTTACATCTAGCACACATGCAGCCTAAACCAGCCTTTTGTGTGAGGTGACTTTCCACAATTTCATCTAGCTGGTACATACACATATTCATACCCAATGAGTTGACAATAATCTGGTCCCATGAATGTGGGTACTAGGTAGCAGATCACTCATAGTGGCATACACTGTTGCATGTTGCAGGTGATGAAGGATATGCCTTGGAACCATGGCTGATTACCCCCATTCACAGCCCCCAGACCATGGTAGAGATGGCATATAACGCAGGGCTGTCAGACATATGTAACATCATCAAATGCATTTTTGGACTGCTAAAGGCCCACGTCTACTGCTTGGATACATCTAGTGGGGCATTGCAATATGCACTAGAGACCTGCAACAGGATATCTGTACCCTCTGCCATGTCTTATAATATGGTACTAAAAAATCTGCCACAACGTTTAAACACCATAGCACTGCCTGACGTACCTGTGTTAGCAGCAGAGGAGGAGCTGCTTGAGGAGTTGTTGGAGGCACCAGCTGTGGCAAGCTCTTGTGTGAAGCAGAGGCAAGGGCAATACATTGTGACACTAGAAAGAGGTGTCCTGATACACAACTATGGGCTATAACTAGAGAAACATAGAAAAAAATTGATGTATGCAATAAGACACCCAGGCTATGCAATACTGGGCATTGACTGTCCACACTGTGCATCAGACATTAACAAACCCACATAGGCCACAGGGGTAACTAGGGCTCAGTCATAATTATTTGCATAAGTGGGGTGGAGACAATGTCATCTAACAGCAATGCTAGCATACGTGGAAAGGACACAAGTCTCATATGTGATAGCCATGCAAATAGTAAGAAGTTGGGGAAGTCAGGGATCACATTGGTGAAGCTTCCATGAGCAGAAGTTTGGCTGGATGTGCTATTTGGCCCCCAGCCTTAGGAAAAGAAGTATCCTGCCCAAATGGATGTCACAGCACATTATATATTTGAGTGTGGAAACCCGACTGTGGCCATCACTCTGGTGTTTCAGCATAATTTTGGCATCCATAACTTTATAAACAGGCATAGGCAGGTGTTATTCATGGTAAAGCTACATGGGGATATCATGGCAGAGAAACACAGGATGTTGATTGGCTCACCGTGCAGCCAGAAGGGCATCAGTTGCACCCCTGGGTGTGTCCATGTCTGGGTGGCAGAGATGCCATGGGTAGTACGGACAGTGAAGCCTGATGTGTGATCACACAATGTACATTTGTCCCCTAGCATGACAATGGTGGCTGATTCCCACATCTGCACTGATGCTCCAGTGAATGACACTGATCCACTACTGCCCTCACCAGGACTGCCTGCTTCAGGTTGCTATATAAGGTATGCATTGCAGAATATTCCGCAGTCCCTGCAGAAGTTGTAAGGCTTTGTATAGTCCAGACAGCACACTCAACATCTCTGCTATGGTGTGAGTGGTGGCTATCTGTGCCTGGTCACTGATCTGTACACATGCTGACTGATATCAACAGTAACACTCGGGTCAGGGGGAAGATCTAGAGTTATAGTTGCAAAATCCATCTATATGCTTGTTCCCTGTACTGGGTGTGTGCACCTCAGAGGCAGTGCAGCCCTCTAATGCCATCTGTCATGGTGACACCTGTGTAATGGAGGTGATGTTGCCATGGAAGGGATGACCTTTGCCAGACACAGGGGATGCTAGAGATTCATCCTGATCCTCTACAGTCACCTCAGCTGTGAGTGACATGAGCATGACCTCCACTATTAGCATTGTGGACAGCATCATTGAGTCATCAGACTGTACCATTCACATGGCACCATCATCAGCCACTGCTGTTCCACTAACATCAGGCATGTGCTGACCTATTATTCTGGATCCTCTTCCAGTGGAACCTGTGAATGCATGCAGATAGCATAGATATTTGTGCCTCCCACCACCATGCGGCACGCAGACTACTAAATGCCAATCCTAAACATATGCTATTAGTAGATATGTACCTTGTAGTAAAGTTTTTAATGGCTGCAGCCCTGATATCTCTGGATAACATAAATGCGTATGTTCTTGTCTGAGTAAACTATTCAGAGGTGGAAGTCAATGGCCTATAGGAATGGTATGTGCGACTACTCATCTGATGCATCTACTAAAGACACTCAGGCAGTCATTACCACCCAGTTCCCATATCCAAGGCACCAGCAGGTATGTGTGTTGTCTCAGTTTCCTCAGTGAGGGATACAAGGAATTTCTCCATGTCTTTGAAACACCTCTGTGGTTCACCCCAGTGGTCAATCTGTCTCTGGCAATTTCATGTGCCTTTTTCCTGACATGCAGTAACATATTGATGATCCCAGGAGGCACGTGTTACATTATCCTATCATGGATGCCTACTTTATCGATCTCCTGCATTAGGCCCTGATACACCTAGTCCCAGAAGGCCTTGTTAGCTTTACTGTTCTCAATGACATGCATGCATGGTGTGTGCATAGGGCCTGTAGTAGCATCTTTATGTCATGTGTGGTGAACTTCTTCAACCATTGCCTTTTCTTTGTCCCATGCTAAGACATGTACACCTGTGGGTTACACATGTCAATCAAAGTGTATGTATGCATGACAGTCCCTGACAGCCAATAATTGCCTCCAAACTGTCTCCAGCATCCTTGTGGTGGCTATAGTACTGTGTGCTGCTATAGTGTAAATGTTCCATCACTGTGCCATAGTGTGGCAACTGTAGGTATTTGAGCCATGGTTGCTGTCATTCACACATGATAATGGCACAGTCTGTGCCTGGTAAACTGGAGGACCACCATCCCTTGTAGCATGTTATATTTGTGTGTGGAGACACTTGCACAAAACTGCAACTGTGCCTGCCTAAGCTCCCTGTGCCATGTCAGGACTGCAACCTGACCTGCCACTTCCCTGTATCAAGTCAGGCCACCCCCCTCCCCTGATAGGAATGCAGTCTGTCCTGCCACTTCACACTGCCCTGTAAAGTTGACCCCCTTCCCCACTTGTCTATCCTGCAATTTGCTGGTGCCTTTTCGGTTGAACCACCAGCCTGTTAGTCTCCTGCTATGGACTATGCAGTGTTACCATACACACTCCACTGACAGTATCTGTTGCTACCATGCCACTTGAGTGGTGAGTGCAGTCCTGAGGTCCATTACCAGTTACCCTGTCTGCTGTCAATTTCCCTATATGGCAGTACACTCTGGTATCTGCTTTATTCTTCTTCTCTGTATTGCTCATTATATCCAGCTCTCCTACAAAATGGCAACCATGTTTTTTATTGTACAAAAATGTGACTCGTAGCATTGCCAGTTTACTAATGAGGTGATGTAGTAGAATTGTTTACAAGTCCCAAAATAATAGAATGCATTACCACCCCTATTTTGTACTACAGGGACTGTTCTTACTTGTGTATACATAGGCTGGGGTCATATATGGTCTGCATGCTTGAGGAGCCTGGCCACACTGATTATACTTTTCATCATGTTAATCACTATGGGCTTTGTGCTACCCCACTGTTCCTCATGCCCATTCACAAGCCTTGATGTCATGTAGGGTGCGCAAGCCTGTAGAGCCTGGCTGCACTAATGTCACATCCCATCATGACATTAACCATATGCATTATGCTGCTATTGATGAGCATCATCCTATCCTGCTGCCAGTCAGTGCACATCATATGTTGTCTGGCATGTACAGCCATGCACCTTGGCTACCATTTTAGCTCCTTTGACCTAAAGAGTAGGCACAGTCTCAGCAGAATCAGACTATGGCAGGGCTACAACCTCATTCAGTAGGGAGTGCACAATCTTTTAACACCTGCTGCACACGGATCATCAGGAGTGAATGCAGGAGGACTATGAGAGAAAAGCCTCCTTTATAAAGTGAATGCCTGGCACAAGCTTTTCAGGGAAGTAAGTGATGCCACTGGCATCACCCACTCTGGTCAGTAGCAGTTGTATAAGTAAATTGGTCTAAAAAGCTACCCTCAGACCTTCTCTGCCAATAAGAAGTAGAGGTGACAGAAGGTGAGCCACATTTTTATTGTAAGCAGTCTGTTTTTGCATTGTCACTATATTGTAAGACTAGCATCTGTAACTGTAATTGCCTTCTGTTACCCTGTTGTCAGGGATATTCTGTGCACATTATTGTTTGTTTTATGTTTTCCAGTGTCAAAGTAAACTGAGGAAAACAACAGGAGTCAGACCAGGCTCTCTAGGCAGCAGAATAACCATAGTGCATTGCTGCAATGATGCAATATCTAATAATACAGTAGAACATATTACTAGGCAGCCGTGTTTTTTTTTCATTTCTCCATTACTTATTTATTATTTGTCTTTGTTTTTTTCCCTTTAGCTAAAGTAATAGTTTAATAATAGTATTACATATAACTGAAGTGTTGTACTATAATTTGTATGTTTTTTTTCAGTTTACTTTTGCCTTAGTATTGGTTGGCTTTCTGCATTTCAGGTAATGTTGTAATAAACTGTATGACATATCACTGAGCATTTGTATTTGTGTCCATTTTTTCTTATTTTTTCCATTTTTTATTATGTTGTCGTATTGTTTTGTTTTTCTCCATTTATTTTCTTTTTTCTGCAGGATCAGCCATGGTGCTGCTAGATGTGAGTCAGCAGTCACCATACTCTGTACTGGCCATCACACCAACCACTAGATTCCCACTAGTGCCCAAGATTGCCTGTCTGAAGGGTGACAAAATCATCCTGTGGAAGGTGACCTAAAAGGCTCAATGGTGGCTTTTTTTGCTGTTCCATCAGTGGGGTTGTAGGCTTATCATTAATGAGTGGTGCAGAGGTGACATCCTGCATCACCTGTCTTGAGTGTCTTGAGGTATGGTAATTATTCAGGACTAGGTGGACCAGTGATTCAATGCCTGCATTGATACCTTAGTGCACCTCTTCATGCAGCATACCCAGCCTCAACTATTGGACTTCTAGAGCCAGAGCCCAAGCATGATTTTAGCTGAGGAGATGTCTGACTGGGTCTATATCAGAACATCGGAGTATTAAAACTTCGAATGTTCTGATATCGAACACTATTCAGCGAACGCTAAAAATAGCGAAGCTGCAGAACAGTGAATTCTTTCCTTGAGAAAGAATTTGGTTGGCCGTTTCTGTGGCTTCGCTATTCTTAACGCTGTGGTGGAAAGTTACGGGTTGGGTTCAGGTAAGTGTGCGATTGTTTGTACGTTAGGGTTAGGGGTGGGTTAAGTGTGTTAGGGTTAGGGCGCGGGTTAGGTGTGTGTGCGATTGTGACAGACTTTAGGGTTAGGGGTGGTTTAAGTGAGTTAGAGTTAGGGCACAGGTTAGGTGAGTGTGTGATAGTGACGGACCTTAGGGTTAGGGTTTGGGTTAAGGTAAGTGGGTAGATAGTAGTGTATGTTTAGTTTAGTGTAGCGTTAGATGTAGGAATTTAAGTGTATGTGTGTGGTTGCTGTTTGTTTGATGTGCTTGTGTTGTGTGTATGTGTTTCGGAGCAGTGAATTTTTTCAATGGGAAAAAATTTGCTGTACTGAATGTTCGATATTTTCATGTTTAGATGGTTTGGGGCCGATGAAATAGCGTTCGCTATTTTCATCTTTCGATAACGTGATATAAACGCGTCTGACTAATAGGGTTTTCCTTCTAAGGCAGCTTGAGAGGCTTTTCTCATCCATCCCTGTCCCCCATCATTGTGCTCCCCCTCACTTTCATGTCACACTCCCCTGTTTGTAGTCTGATACTCTCCATCACCAGCTAACCACTCTCTGTTAGTGTTTCTAAATATTTGCCACCTTATATGTCACTAACTTTCCAAGCAACTTTTGTGAGCATTATATATTTAACTGTCTCACTTTCCTTCCCTATAGCCACCTTCTTATTGACACCTTCCTCAAACTGCTTCCCCCATCTACCCTTCTTCAGAAAGACAAAAATGGGCAACTGTAAAAAATGTACACCTTTCTATCCCACCCACATGCCACTCATCCCTTCCCATTGTCTTTCTTTATTTTTCTTTGCTTGCTCTTCCCCATTTACACCTGCCCTATCTCCCCATTTCTTTTTTATCTGTATAATACAGTTAGTTGGCACTCTACTGTGTTACCCTTGTATGGGCTCCCAGCTGTGCCAGTGTAAAAGCTATGGGGCAACTAAATGCATACGTGAGTATGGGTAACACCAGGCACACTACCTACAAGCCAGTGTAACATTATTACTCATAGTGCAGTTGGCTCAATTGAACAGTCAATGCCAGTTTTGCAGCTGCAAAGATTCCTTAAACAGCACTGTCTCTGGTAAGACCATATCATGTCACATTGGTGCGTACCTAATCTTTATCGAATCATGTTGTGTTAACATTACCATGCTATTTACTTCAGAATGATCCCATTATGCTTCTTACTGAATACACTCCATGTGTCACTATAGCCAATTTTGAAGATGTTATACGACTCCAGATCTGAGCAATATTCTTCAGAGTGAAGTAAGATGTCTTCACAGCACTCAACATTTACCCTTTAGTGATGTATTTTATTATCATGCTAAATCCTACACAAATGCACTTTACAAGCACTTACACGAGTGCATGGATCATGCTATCCCTAACAGAACCAAGATGCTATCCTCCAAAAAAAGGAAGCCAATCTGGTGGCCCCCTGCCATAAACAAACTCTACAACAGAAGAAAGAAACTGTTGCAAAAAAGAGTAAAATCCCATGATTAGAGGAACTCCCTGGTCAGCCTCAGTAAGAAGCTGAGATCCCTCATAAAATCCTCCACAGCTAGTTACGAAAATGAAATCACCACTAATTCTAAAGACAACCACAAAGCATTCTATAGCTATGTCAAGAATCTCAATGGCAACACACCGATCTGCTCTGAGTTACAGCACAATGGCACTAAATATACAGAACCAACTGATATTGCCAACATCCTGGCAGATAGGTTCAGTGCTAACTTTACACCCCCTCTCACCCCCTAAAGGGCCCATCTCTATACCGGAAGAATGCAAAGTTCCTGTAATCACAGCTGCACAGGTAAAAACCACACTCTCCAAAGCCAAGAACACAGCATCAATGGGACCTGACAACATCCCAGGCAGCGTTCTACATGAACTACAGAATTAACTGGTACCCCACCTAATACCATGTTCAGTCATAGCCTCACCTCAGGCTTTGTGCCCACTGAATGGTGCACAGTGAGGGTTATCTCACTCCAAAAAGGGGAAGCCACCACAGACCCTGGGAACTACCACCCCATTAGCCTAACGAGCCTGGTGTGCAAGGTCATGGAAAATATCATCATGGAACTTATAAACAAAGACACTGGTAATCTCTAAACTCTGGACCCCACCCAGTTTGGGTTTGTAAAACACAGATCATGTCTCCTAAACCTGATAGACTTTGTTGAAGCAGTCACCAAAGCTGTAGATGAGGGTAAGGTGGTTCACACAGCCTATCTAGATCTCGCCAAGTCTTTTGACACCATCCCCCCACTCTGGAATTATAGATAAACTCACTAAACTAGGTATAAATCCCTATGTCACAAGATGGGTTGCCAATTGGCTCACTGACAGAACCCACACTGTGAAAGTAGCAGACTCCAAATCCGACTTCAGCCTAGTGACAAGTGGAGTACCACAGGGTTCAGTCCTGGGTCCTCTCTTGCTTGGTATCTACTTTTCTGAAGTACAGGCTAACACAGAAGGTCTTTGGCTAATGAAGTTCTCAGATGACTGCAAACTAGGAGCCATAATCGAAACTCCTAACGATGTGGACATCCTACAAAAGGGTCGCACTGAGACAGATGCCTGGTGTCAAAGCCATGGCCTCAAGCTCAATGCCAAAAAGTGCATTGTCATCCCCTTTGGTAAAAACTCTGTAACCATGAGCTACCACATAGGTGGTAGTCTACATAACACCAAAATTGTGATAAGAGACCTTGGGACACAGGTGGACAGTAGTCTCTCCTTTGATAATCACATTGCCACAGTAGTCAGGAAATCCTTCTATGTGGCACACCTCATCACAAAAGGTTTCTCATCCAGAAAAAAAGAGGTAATTGTTCCCCCCTACTCATCACTCATTAAACCCATTATAGAGTACAATGCCCCTTTTGGTATGTACCTCACAAGACATCTACAATAACTGGAAAGGCCGCAGAAATACCTCACAAAGAGGATTACCAGCCTCAAACAGATGCCCTACGCAGACCATCTAAAAAAACTCCAGTTTTACTCCGTTGCATATCGCCTACTCAGAGGTGATCTCTGCCTAACATACAAAGCTATGTCAAACCCAGAGCTGTTGGACATGCTCCACTTAAGGAAATCCCAATCCCTCTGAGCTACACGCTGTAAGGACCTAAACCTTGTCACCACAATAAACAGAACATGCTGGAGGGATAGATTCCTGTCCCAGCGACTTCCCATACTCTGGAACAAACTACCTATCTATATCAAACAAACCTCCTCATTAGCACTCTTCAAGAAAAATCTTGAGGATTTGATGGAAAATAGGAAATTCACCCCGGGGATCACCTCTGTGGTTCTGCTCAACAGAGGCACAGGAAAATAATTTTCTTGGGTGGCAAAAGCCAGGGTACTTTTTTGGCTAGGCTTATATAGGCCCTAGGGCCAATAGTCTAGTACCTACCTATGAACCTATGAACCTATCATGATATGACATGCAGGATGCATGCAACCTTTCTAATGACTTATTTTATACACTAGGCACATAACTGTCCTCCAAATTTCACTGTGCAATCTGTAATATGATGTTAGAAAAAACTCTACATTTGAAGCCAACCTTCTCCAAAGACAATTTGAAATGCATTATATTTTGTCTGCATTATTTATAACAGAATGAAAAAGGGTATTTATATAACCTCTACGGAAATCATGCCTTCTCCTAGAAAGCAGCTATAATTGTTACACATTTTCAAGCTTCCACTCAAATAGTGTATTGTTCTTTTTAAATCATGTTTCTCTTCGTCATTTTATTCCAGCATGGCAAACCAAGCAAATAGCAATATCCTTTGCATTCTATGAGTCACTGTAGTGTGGGATGTCACTTGTGTATTTTATCCAAAATGCAGTTCAGTGACAGTGACCAAGTCTTTATCAGTATTCTGCTTACCAAAATGAAGTGGACCTGGTTTAACATTGCCCATGACAAAAATCAGACAATTTAATATAATACCCGTGCCACTCTTCTTACATTATATTTGCTTTTGAAAATATGTTTATTATACATTGCTTCGTGTTCATAAAATAATACTAAAATGCTGAATCTGTTCTTTTATTTTAATGGAGTACTTTGACACATATTTTTTGTTTCATTAATTAATTTCTTTCAACATAAAAAGTTTATTCAGGCGTATCAGCCGTGAAGATAATGTAATGTCAGCAGGTTGTTACAGTACTCAGACTGCATTTGAAAGTACAATGGCAAAAGTAACTAAGCCTGCCCATGGTGAATAAGGTGCGTCTTTGAGGCATTCTTTTATTTTCATTTGCAATTGGTAGTCAAGAAGGCAATTGTCCTTTCTAAGATCTTGCAGCAGTAGGATTGTCTCATTTCATTGCCAAACTGATGTCACAAAGGAGTACTATGTCCATACAGCAGTGCGTATGTTCCGCAAGTCTTCTGGATATGCTTTCACGGGACTATGGATTGAGGGAGTTAAACACTTGCCTTTATTCAATAACTTTCATGCATTCTGACTTGCCATCATTTCTCTATCTGTTGAATAACAGGCTGAGTAGCTTTCGTCCACAGATCTGAAGTGACTAATCCATCCATCTTCAGTCCCTTTTTCCCATTTTGCACATGGGGTCGGGGTGTTACTTTAACAGTGACAATCGTCTCGAGCCAAGGTAAATGTTATATCAAAAAATTCAACTCAGCTAATGAATGCAGTGGATAACAATATTAATGTAGCTAAAACAGACATTGAGTGACGTGCCTAACTTGCATAAATTTTTAATCTGGTGCATAAAAATGAAATATTATAGTATATGAACTTGACTAATATATAAGCTGCTGATTTGTTAACATAGCAAGACAGCTTCATTTTAAGTGTACAACACTTGCTAATGTGATCTTATTCCAGTGAGTCTTAAAAAGGGATAGAGGAAGATAGTAAGTGGAAGAAGAAAGAAAGATGAAACAATATGGACTTTTTAACTGTGTGCCGCAGTGTATCATTATCCAGTACTGCAAGGTTACCTAGAAGAATATCAGTGTGGGGTAGTAGGCAGCCTCCCTCTTTAATAAGTTCAGGAAGAGAATGAAGCGCGGTAATTACAATGAACATGAAACAACTGAGCTGTCAAGTATCATTGAGTCACTGACAGAAAACAGAATGTGATTGTTAGTGAAATGATATGCATGTCAGACAAATGCTGCAGGTGTTTACAATACCTAAGCTGTTGCATTGAATGTGTAGCCTCAGGGTAGCTTTAGTTAAAAAGCCTTACTTCATTGACGATTGATCTGTTTTTCTCCCTGTAAGTGGTATGTGTCATTGGGTGAGGCTATGTTCTCTGAATTAGGTGATTCTGCAGATAGAGCACTTTGTGGTTTGGTTAGATGAACTTTAAGGGCTTCTTTAAATCTTGTGGCAGTGTTGTAGCACCTAATGTCCCTTATTTTCTTTGCCAATGGTTTAAAATATAACGCAAATAACAAAGGGTAAAGAGGACACAACTGCCTGGTTCCTCTGTTCAGATACAAGAACTTTCTCACTTTGATTTTGCATCTGATCCTCTCATATAGTCTTTTAATTAACCCTATTATTGTATATGGAAATGCAAATGCTTCCAATTCCCTGCTCGTAAAATTCCAGTTTACTTTGTTGAATGCTTTCTCTGTATCAAAAGCCACAAATAAGAGGGGTATTTTCTTACATTCTGCTTCTTTTTAGATCATCATTGTTCTAGTAATGTTGTCAAATGTTTGTCTCCCCTCCACAAAACCACATCGGTCCATATCTATCAATTTTGGCATCACCTTTGCATTCTTCTAGCTATACAGACATAAGCACTTATAATCATGGTTTAAAATTGAAATGGCCCTATATGAAGTTGGATCAAATGGGTCTTTACTGTCTTTAGGTATTACAGCCATCATAGATTTTTTCCAGGATGCTGGTGCCTCCCTTCCTTTTAAAATGCTGTTAAAGAAAACTTTCCAGAGCTTTATCATTTTCTTCACTCATAACTTCCAAACTTCCCTTGAATACCATCTTTTTTTGGATATCCATAACATTTCCACAAAAAAAAAAAAAAAAATACTACTGCAGTATGTGATGTGAATGTCAGTTGGCTGGACATAAACTCCAACTCTCCTACATCTAGCATGAACTTATATGGTTTCACACAACTAATTAATAACACATTATAACAAGACATCAAATTCCCTGTTAGACTCAGTCCTAGTATCAGACCCCAGCAAATATTCTACCACAGGTAGAATGTCAGACTCTCTCAGTCATCATCTCACAGTCAATGCAACTAGACATCTCACACATCCAGTTAAACAGCATATTTATGAAATAACACACAACCTTTCCAAGTTTAACCAAAACATGTTCATTACTACACTATCATTTATTAACTGGAACTTCCTAAAAAATCTTCACCTTAGACGATGCTGTAAATGAATTCAATACAACTTTTCTAAATATTTAAAGGATCTAAATTATATGCTCGAAGTTTTAAAACTTCGACGCTCATATAATTGACCCTATATGAGCAAAGTTTTAAAACTTCGAACATATAAAAAAATAAATAAATAAAAACAAAAACAACCCACCTGAATACTCTGAGCAGAGGGGCAAGCCACCCTGCACCCTCCACAGCCCCCGCTACTTAAATATGCCAACTTCGAGATCACATTACAGTGAAGTGAGATTGCTGTAGGGAATATTTCCCTTTACTTCACTGTAGTGCGATCTCGGAGTTGGAATATTTAAGTAGCGGGGTTGTGGGGGGTGCAGGGGGGCTTGCCCCCCTGCCCAGAGGGTTCAGGTAGGTTGTTTTTGTTTTAATTTTTTTTATATGTTCGAAGTTTTAAAACTTCGCTCATATAGTGTCAATTATATGAGCGTCGAAGTTTTAAAACTTCGAGCATATAATATAGACCCATTCTAAATAGCCTTAAACTTCCTAGAAGGAAACAAAACAAATGATGCAATTTGGTTATCCAAAAAAACTAGAATGCTAATGCAAAATAGAGAAAAGGTATGGAAAAAATTTTAAAAATATAAAACACCTCAATATGCTGAAAACTTCAGAATTCTTCGCAATTGTAATAAAAAGCAAATAAATGAAAACAAAAAAACTATATTATAACAGCTTTCAGA
This sequence comes from Protopterus annectens, assembly GCF_019279795.1. Lineage (NCBI taxonomy): Eukaryota > Metazoa > Chordata > Ceratodontiformes > Protopteridae > Protopterus > Protopterus annectens. The sequence goes on along the minus strand of NC_056730.1, from coordinate 974,546,600 downwards.
ATAATAATAAACACAACCCTAAAATGTTGTTGGATATCCATTCAAGAAATCTTATATCCTGGACAAACATTCAACCCAACCCCTTCTCCTGATAAGTCAACACTCAAAACTGCAATACAGTTCAACTCTTATTTTATAGATAGTATAGCTTCTCTCACCAAGGATTCCTCAACATCTAAACCCAGCCATGCCCAACAGCCACGTATCACCACATCCACTTTCACCTTCAAATCTGTACCCTCATACTATATGTCTACTCTTAAACTTAAACCATGCTCTTCTTCAACTGATGACCTTCTAAGCGAGTAACTAAAAATAGTAGCCAATAGCATTGCCTAGCCTGTCTCAGTCCTTATAAATAGGTCAATCCAGGAAGCCCATATTCCCTCTCTTTGGATAAAGTCACAAATTAGCCTTCTATACAAATGAGGAAATTCAACACACATTAATAACTTTAGACCTATAACAATCTTATCTTCCCTCACCAAAATACTTGAAAAAATGTATTCCAAAACAATTGCTAGACTATCTCCTGCAGGAAGAACTATCTCCTACACAACATGGCTTCTGTCCTTGCAACAGTACTAGCACTGCCCTTCTAACCTGTATAGATACTGTCAATAAAGCTAAAGATAATGGCAAACTATACTCTTTCTTATTTCTAGACCATTCTAAAGCATTCAACACAGTTTGTCAGAGCAAACTTGTACTTCAAATGTCCTCACTAGGTCTCTCTTAGCCCACCCTTCTGTGGTTGAAAATCTACTTCTCCAATAGGTATCAGTCAGTAAAATGGCACTCCACACTCTCTTCTTACCTCCCAGTCACCACCAGTGTACAAAAAGGCTTTATACTTGGACCCCTCCTCTGTAACATTTTCACCAACACCCTCATCACAACAGGCCACCCAATAAAATATGCAGATGATTCCACTCTCATTGCACATCTGACAACATAGTGCACCTCCAAAAATTACCCAGGAAGCCTTAATAGCCATTGAAACATGTCTTTGTAACTCACAACTCATGCTGAACCCCTCAAAAAAGACCAAACTACTATTTTTACCCACAAATCCCTCTCTCATGAAAAAACAAAATTTAAAGTCTTCTCTCTTGTAATACAACCATTGAAGTCACTTCTCATAGCAAATAAATAAATCCTTTCTTTATCAAATTCACTTGTTTTCTAAATGTGTCTCCTTTAGCATTGCTATTTGCAGTCTTATGCATTTCTTAATATAATTAAATATTCTTTCCTTTCTATCTATACATGTTAGAGCATTCACATTCCAAGATAATATGGAAAATATTGCCATTATGGTAAGAATTCATTATTCCCACCTATTATATATGGAAGCTTTTTTTAAATATCTATTTCCAGCTTTTGTGATACATGCACCCATTAATATCTGGCAGGTTAATCATTTATATAGTTTTTTCTTATTATCAACACTGGAATCTGTCTCACATTTTACAAGACTTTTTTGGTTTAACAAAAACCTTCAAACAAAAACCAAACACACACCCAGAACAGCCCCATAACTTATTAACTTAACACAAACACACATAACTATGTACACTTTCAAATAATGAAGTTTAACCCTCCTAATAGGAACATTTGTGCCAAATAAACAACTGCTGACACAGGTCATAATCATCCTGAATTTGAGGTTATCCATACTGAGTAGTATGTTATTGCCTGCACTTCTACTTACACAAATTTGTGTCTGTTCATTTTTTCCCCTCCCCAGATGTGAAAACTACTTGCATGATTTCAAAAATCATTAACTTTTAGCCTGAAATTGAGATTATTTATGCTAAGATGTATGTTATTGCCTGCACTTCTACTTAAAATAATTGGTTTCTATTCATTTTTATCTTTATTTTCCCTCTCCGAGATATAAAAACTACTTGCATACTTTCAGAAATTATTAAATTTTAGCCTTGAAGAAGCCAATGTTCTGTCTTTCTATTGCCCTATTACCAGCTTGCCTCCATGGTAAAAAAGAGAAAAAAGAAAATGTAGTCCTCTGTTGCAGCCTGAAATACAAGCTGAAACATTTATTGCTAAAGGAAAACTTTTCCTTATATTTGGTGTTCTCCTATTTACTTGTTTCTACTTAAAATGTGTTATTAGATTAAGCCAAAGGTCTTAATCAGGACATTCACTGATGCAAAAGCAAAAGAAAGCATATCATCTCTACACATATTATTACCTATGCACTTTTCTATCCCACCCCCACCTCAGCAACCTAAAATGCTATTATTCCATTTTGCACTTTAATGCCTACATTGCTTAATACCAAAAAGAAGAAAGAAAGAAAACAGGAAGAAGAAAGAAAAAAGGAGGGGTCATAGATTTACTTCAATTACTTTATAACATACAAAAACAACTAAAAATAATTTACTATGAAATATACAATTTATATTTCAAAAGCTTTCATAGAAATACTGTTAAGAAATTAAACTATTTTACTTACAGTTACTATTTTCCTTCCTCTTTTCCTCCCCTCAGAATCCTTCCAAAATTTAATGATGAAGTGAGGCAAATTCTTTTCAGTTCTTCACCAGCTAAACAAAGTCAACAAAAGTGCACTCTTTCTATTTATTCTTATATATTCATATTTCACAAATGATGCTTTGCAGTGTCAGATTTATTCATTAATTTCCATGTTGCTGGTCTGCTTCCTGTTCATCTCCATCTCCCAACTTCAGTTGCACAGTACTCCCAAGTCTTCTGGTCAACTCCTGTGCTTTTCTATGTCTCTCAAGCATTTTATTTTGGAACAGTGGAAAAAGTTTCACTGGGAAAGTCTTTCAGTGTGCATTATTATGATAAAATTGAGAAGCAGAATACCCTTCTGCTTGGTGGCTCATTTTTGTTAGACAAAGTTTTGCATTTCTTCCTTAGCTTGTCCTGCATCAAAAAATGACATTGATCCTCCAGGATTTTTTTTTTTCTGAAGACAACTGTATACAACAGTTTGAATCTCACACTCCCAGACTGCTGGGATAAATTTGTTTCTCTTATGTCTGGTGTATAGTGAATAATCATTTTCTGCAAATACTCTGCATTCACCAGTTTTAATATTTTGCCCTTATGCCACAGTTTTGTCAGGATCAGTTCTTTGGGATTGTAGGTTTGCATCTATACTGATAAAAGTATTTGCTGTTTTCTCATGGCCAGATTTAGAGAATACACATAGTGTTCCATTTCAATTAACAGTTCCTACTGTGGAATACCAGTCCAGTTACTTATTTGTGCCTTCATAAAATTAATACAGTCTGTTCCTTCTAGTTTTTCTGGCACAGCAGAAAATGTCATATTTTCTCTACATGATCTGTCCTCTAACTCCACCATTTCTGAAACATCTCTTTTTGAGCAGTCTCATACCCAGCTAGCTTTTTTCTTCATTTTGATCTCTGTATTTTGCAGTTTTATTAGCTCAACTGAAAATCTATTTAAAGCTCCATGCATTTTTCCAGCTTTTTGTTATTTGAGTTGATACACTCTTTCAGTATTTTGTTTATTTTAATCAGCTCTGAGCATATTTGACTATTTTTTCCTGTAAAGGAAGCCATGCCCGGCAGCAAAGCTGGAGCTTGAACTGCTTCTTGCTGAGTAGCTGTAGGATTCTTCCTAGTTAGTGTTTTCTCTTTGACTTTTCTAGTTGATTTTTTTCAGGCTGTCTGTTTCTTTTTTTGCAAGCATCCAAGCAGTGTACTTACTAGCCAATAACTAAATTTTACTGAAGCTGACAATATCACTCTCCATTGTCTCTCAGTTTCTGTTTTCCCACACTCACCAAACTATGTCTAGCTTTCCTGATTGTCATCAATGGCCCTAGCCAAAAGGGTCTATATTATAACATCAAAATCTAAAAAGATCAAATGTTATAATATAGAACCCTAAACATCAAAATCCGCAAACATCGAACAGTCAGAATAGCGATTTTTTTCCCCAGGGGAAAAAAAATCGCTATTCTGAGAAACATACACACAACACAAACACACACAAAAAACAGCAATCCACACACATACACTTAAAATCCTACACCTAAACTTTACATACACTACTAGCTATCCACTTACCTTAACCCGACCCTAACCCTAAGGTCCATCACTATCGCACACTCACCTCACCCGCACCCTAACCCTAACTCACCTAATCCGCCCCCTAACCCTAACCTACACACAACCGCACACTTACCTGACCCACTCCCTCACCCTAACTCACATAACCCGCCCCCTAACCCTAACTCACCTAACCCGCCCCCTAACCCTAACCTACTCACAATCGCACACTTATCTGAACCCGACCTGTAATGCTCCAACATATCGAATGCTGAAAACAGCGAAGCCACAGCAACGGCCCACCAAATTATTTCCCTGGTAAAGAATTCTGTGTCCTGCACCTTTGCTGTTTTCAGCGTTCAACAAAACTGGTTCACTATTAAAACATTTGAACTTTATAAAATTCGATGTTATAATATAGACCCGCCAAAACTACTCATTTGCTCTTTCGATTTTAATGTGACTTATCCAAGTCACTGTCCTGTATTCCCAGTAATGCAACTCAATCTGTCTTGTTTTCTTTCTCCAACACTCCAATCACACAGATATTTTTCTATGTGTCCTATCCTTTTGATCTATTCTCTTGTCTTTGGGCATTTCTTCCTTCACTTCTTAAGCAACAAATGCTTCCTACAAAGTCTTGTTATCCTCTGCAAAAACAGGATAACATCAGAATCATCATTTAAGATTCATCAACTTTATTATTTCTTTTAATTGTCAATGAATTTGCCCAGTTTATTATTAACTCTGAGCTTCAAACAGGATTTCCTTCAAAAATGCATTTATATCATCACTGGACTCAAGGACACCTCAACATTCATCAGAGATAGAGACTTCCTTCTCTCCACCCATCATGTGATAGGCTAGTGCTTTTAATATTTTGGAAGTCTTGAATCCCATAACTTACCATTTTTCAGTCTCTTGTCTATTTCTCTCATGTATGCCAAACAAGCTACTGTTCAGAAACCATTGCATTGATTTCTGTGAAGGAAACATTAGTGTAAAGCTATTTTACACCAACTTGTGATGAGAGTGATCAGAGGCATTTTCTCCTTACAACACCATATCAGAAGCTGAGCTGTGTAATAATATTGATGAATATTATGAAAAAATAATCAGAAATACCAGTGCCATATGTTTGTAAATACTTATCTGGAAGTTGGTAGCTGGCTACTTACTGACTGCATTAAACAGGGTTTTTAAGGCATTCCTGAAATTCTTTGGCTTTGACAGGCTAATGCTGGAGGTCAAAAACATAATTGCTTTCTTCCTAGATGTGTGTTGTGCACTTGATTTGAAATAGTCTGTACTTTGGTAGCCTTCTGAGTTCTAGTTTTAAAGTATTGACATGCCTTGTTCTCATTTATAATGGGCCTGATGAAGGATGCATCCACTGAAAACTTGATTTGATTCACCATCACAGTGGAATAGATATTTGCAACATCATTAGAAAGATGATGTTTAACACATTAACATCTTTATCAATACTAGATCATCTTCTGGTGTGTGGCCAGTCAGTTTTATTCAGGTTGCTCCCCAGTTCCTGGGAAAGGCTATTTTTTTGTTTCCCCTCTCCTTCATTCTTTCAAGCTACCCTAGCACCCTCCATCCATCATTGGGTCTACCAGCCTCTTCTACTGACCCTGGACTATCTCTTTTCTAAGACTAGGTTGACACAAAATTTAAGGGGATCCTAAAGGGTGTCTTGTTATTGACTGCTTCCAAGGTGGAGTTTTTCATTTATGACCAATCCCTTGCTATCCTCCCTACACTTTGTTCACCTCTTACATCTGAGAGCTACTTTCTTTTATGGACCATGCCGCCTCACTGAGAATGCTAGGAAAAAACCCTCCCCCTAGGTTGGGCACACCTATTCCTCTTTACCAGTGCCTCAGACACTTGAGCTGCTAATTCAGTCTGGGTCACCTGGGCCATAGTCAGGGCTTTATTCCTCTACACCACTGCGCTGGTACTGGGAAAAGTTCTTGAGGCTTTTGACAATGATTGCATTACCGAGAAGTCACCTGTGAAATAAATACCCATCACTCAAAAATGAGACAGTAATTATTTAATGTACTGTACCTGTCTCCCAAAGATGGGAGAATAATAATTTAGTGAACTGTATTCAAATCTCAAAGATGGGGGAGATACTGAACATGATGTGGGGAGAGGTGAGTGTGATGTAATGGCATTAGATCTGAGTTTAGGTGGATTATGCAAGGGGCCTTTGTTAGAAGGAGTATGTCATGTATTGTTTGGGTGTGATGAAGTAGGATTAATGCTGAGAGTATTGAATATTTCGGGATGGGAAATGTACTAAGCTACAGCACAAAGAACAACTTTCTTATAATTTGTGACAATAGTGTTTGGTGATGTGACAAAGTTTAGAAATTAACAGAGGAGTAAGAATACATTGTTAAGAATGGAAAATAGGGTGGAGTTGGGGAAAATGATTACGCTATTTGCTTTTTTTCATTTAAATAGCAGTTAGTACATATGTGGGGTTTGATGGTGCTGGATTATGCTAAGAGAAGCTGTACTGGTAGATAGAGCCGGCAGTGTGAAGTGTTGTGAACTGAACTGGAAGAATGCTTGGTAGGTGAGCTTCAGTAGGAAGACTGATTGTGTGGGTGGCATTATGGGAAGCACGTGAAATGCTGGAGGAGTTTTAGTATGCTATGGAATATTAAAATGTGGTGTTGTGGCTTTAAGGGGGTGTGACTTGGGGAGTTAGTGTGGGTGTGGAGAGAAGGGTATAAAGATGATTATATGATGTGACTGAGGAATTGGGGGTGGGAGGGGAGTGAAGCAGTTGGCGTTACCATGTTAATGGCAGCCAGTCCATCTGTGCTATTCATTGCAAGCAGTTTTCACACAGAAGTGATTTGCTTTCAAGTACAGCAGAGAAAGCCATTAAGTAAGCATGTCCAAAGCAGGTAAAGGTGGTCATTTAACAGTGACTATTCTGTGGGAAGACAAGTTTTCCTAGGTGCCTTTAGCCTGCCCTTTACATTTCTTAGGGAAATGCCTTAAATGGAATCAGACATTGGGCATCATAATACTTTATTATCTCATGAGTGACAAAGCTACATGTGATATTTATGAATACAGCCTATCTCTACCCAAATAAAAATCATAATCAGACTCTGAAACCTATATATTCCAATTAGTTGACTTGCTTGCATTTTGTAGGTGGGGGTTTTATTAGACATAAAAATTATGTTTTTGCAAGAACAAAATGCATATGTGTATAGAAGAAACAGGTAATGTAAAATACAAGAGTATTCTTTTTATACTATTGAATAGATAGAGAAAAAATAATATGTCTATAAAAATAACACCAATTTAATTACCTGGATAGTTCAGCTTGATTAGCAAAAACAAACCCATTTTCAGCAGAGGTCCTGAGATAAAAGCTCCACACTTTATTCTGAAAAAGGCAAAGTATACAAAACAGAAAAAAAAAGTTACAGTAATTTTCCTAATATAACACAATGCAGAGTAAACTTATTAACAAACAGGAGCAAAAGCAGGAGAAAATCCTATGGATTTACAATTGTATTAAGAATTTATCACAGCTGCATATACAAAACAGATTCACATGAATCAATTAAAAATATCATTGATACTCATAAACATATGTGTAGCAGTATCAGAACATAATAGTTATAATAATTGTAATGCAGTACTGACCATATAATAGGAAGAGTAGAGTGGCATTCTCAGGTAATAGCCAGATAGATTGTGTAGAGAGTAGGTAAGGAGAGAACTAGGACTAGACGAGTTAAAATAAATAGATTTGGGAAACAGAAATTAGGAAAAGTTTAGCGGGAAAGAATAGGCAGTAGTAGAGCTGGAAAGGAGTGAAAAGGAGTAGCAGAAAAAAAGTGGACAGGAAGCATTTGAGAGTGGAGTAAGAGTAGAGAAAGGGAAAGGAGGAACAGAATAGAAGAAGGCCTGTTGTGTGGTAAATTTAATAGTTTTATAAAATATCATGTGAGTGAGGAGAAAACAGGGAAGGGAAGATGTCAATAAAGGTGAAGTCAGTGTAAGTCTACCCTAGTGTGGAAAAAGAGAAGAGCCATGTATCTAGTAAGTGAGTTTGAGTTTAATTTTGAAATGTTTGTTATTATAATTTTGTTTAAGTAGCAGGTGCAAGGAATTCCATAGCCTAGATACGCAGGAGGAGGACATAGTCACCAGCTGAATTATTAGATGGGGTTATGTGAGAAGTAGTTTGATAGTGGAGGAAAGCTCCTTATTTGGGGAGTAATGCTGAAAAATATTGCTTAGGACCGAACTTTGGTCAGGTTTGTAGATTGGTTTGTGTGTGGTTAGTAGCCTAGAAAAGGATAAGTAGTAGGGTAGTTCTGGCCATTAAAGTTTTTTAAGATTAAGGCAGTGGTGTACTCTATAAGGTGAGCTGGTGACAAATTTTGCAACTTCATATAACATTACTCAAGGAAGCTGGATTTTGGGACTTATAGGTTAATCAGTACTGAAGCTGCACAAGAGGATTATAGGATGCAAGAAGGTTGAAGCAATGAATTTTTTTGTAGACTTTCTTAAAGAAGCATGATTATGTACAGTGAGCCTAGCTCCTCGTGGGTTTTCTTAACTGCTTCCTTTATATGGTAGTGAAATTTTAGTTGTTCATCAATGGTGGCTCACAGCAGTTTAGTACTGGATGCTAGTTCTATTTTTGTGCTGCTTGAGGAGGTTAGGGTGAAGATTTTTTTGTGATTAGAGAGATGTTTGGTGGTAAATAGGATTACTTTAGATTCTAGGATTTAGGAGCAGTTGGGAACTGTAGAGCCAGGTTTTAATGGAGATGTAAGATTCCTGGGTTGGCTTTTGAAGCTCATCAAGACTTTTAGTTATGCAAATGTCTGTTCAGTCATCTGCATACTGCACAATGGTGGCATGTTTACTGGCTGTGAGTAGGTCAGTAAGTTACATGTTTAAGAGTAAAAGGTTGCGGAATGGATTCTTGTACACCTACTGACACAGGGAGAAAGGAGAAGAAAGTATTTTGCCATTTCACAGAATGTGATCTACTGGTCAAGTAGCTTTTGAACCAGGAGATTGATGATGTATTCAGTCCCACTAAAGGAAGCTTTTGAATCAGCCTAGCATGGGAGAATATCTCAAATGCTTTTGATGGGTTAAGGAAAACGGCAGATGACAGGTTGCCTATATTTCTGTTGTGGTTTATGTTGGTAATGAAACTTAAAAGGGCAGTGGTAATACTATGATGCAGTCAGAAATCATGTTATGTGGAGGGACAGTAGGTTGCTGTCAGTGGTAAATTTCAGAAGTTGTTTGAATACATTTTTCTATCACCTTGGATAGGGGCACAAAAAGGCAATTAATCTGTTGTTGAAGAAGTCAGTAGAGTTACCATCTTTATGGAGAGGAAAAAGTATGATTTCTTCCACTAAGTATGTACATGGTTTCCTTTTATGGAGGAGTTAATTAGAATCAATATTGGCTATGCCATGGCATCAGCTGCTATTTTGAAGTATTCTGTAGGTAAGTTGTCAGAAGAGAGACTGGTAGGTTTTCATTGGAGGAGGAAATGTTTGAAAATGAAGGTTGGAATGAACAGAAACACAATGAGTTATTTGTTAAGTGAGCTAGGGATAGTGTTAATATTGTAAAGGCAAACTTTTTAAAAGTGATATAACTGTTTATGAAATATGAGTTGAATTATGTTGCTATACCAATTATTTGTGAGCTTCTGGAAGGGATAGGTTGGGAAACAGGACAAAGGTACAGGAGGTGGTTGACTAAAGGCCAGAAAATATTGGGTTGTTTTCTAGTGTATTTTTGGAGACTTGCATAGTAAGCCTTCTCATCATGTTTTATTTTGTTTCTCAGGTGTTTATAGGTTTGGAAATTAGGTTCAATTTTGTTTTTTAACCGACATTTCCTCACTTTGTTAATACAGCATAAATGGCTGAAGAGGATAACAAGATAGATATATGCAAAAGAAGCAGCATAGCAATAGTGTAGTGGGTAGAGTATTCGCCTTACAAGCAGGCATTCCCGCTTCGAGTCCCTCTGCAGCACATTCCATTTTCCATGGCAAAGCACGTTATGAGTAATATTTATGTTGCATAACCCACTAAATAACATATTTACATGAACTGGAGTACTGCAGTAAATGCACATGTGAGGTGTCAGTATCATAATGAATAAGGCACTAGTAAGCAGGTTTAAGCACAAATAAGCAGTAGTAAGCATATTTAAGCACTAGTAAGTGGGCTTAAGGCCGTTTGTATGGCAGTAAGCAATGCCTACACTGGTTAAGCAATTTATAAGCTAACTCTCTGTAAGCACATGTAACGGCAGGTTAGTAGTGCTTACCATCGCGCAAACCCACTTACAACTGCTCAAAAGTGCCTTAATCACTCTGTATCCAATGGCCCTTGTTCTGGCCATCAACAAAATAAATAACCATGCAGGTCTCGAACCCAGGACCCTATACACCATAGTCACAGCAGTTAACCATAAAGCCATCACAGAAGTACAGAAGAATGAGGTATCAGCAAACAAGTACTCACCATAGTAAAACCAAACTGAACCTGTGACAGGAATCAGTATACAGCCATATGCTCCATAACCCACTAGATAACATAAATATGTGAACTGGAGTACAGCAGTAAGCCCAGAAGTGAGGTATAATTGTAATAGAGTGTTGAAGTCCCCAATAAAACACAAGGACCCTATAGAGTGTACATACACATTAATCATGGATACCAGGCAGATATATAATATGTAATGAATAAGAAATCAATGCCAAAAAGAAAAATAATGCAAAGTCTAATGTAAGCAATGCTAAGCATTGCACAGGCCAGCTTAGGAGGTGTAAGCAATGTGTAGGCCAGCTAACTCAATGTGCCCAGTGTTACACCCCTACAAGTACGACTCAGTCATTGTCCACGCTGGTGTCAACGACCTGAGACGTACCTCCTGGGACTACATGAAAAGGGACATCGAGGAGCTCTCTGATTATGTAGCCCAGGCAGGTATGACCCTGACCTTGTGCAGTATCCTACCTTCACCTAGAATGATGCCACAATACAGTGATAAGATGATCAGCTTTAATAATTGGCTTAAATTCTGGTGTCATTCAAAGGGGATCCAATGTCTGTCTGCCTGGGATGACATGCTGGACAAGCCATGCTGCTTCACAAGGGACGGCTTGCACCTGTCACCCCTGGGCTTCCGGATATTGGCAAAGGCTCTTGCCACCCCATAGTGCCTTTTTAGGCAAGGCTCAAATTCTAAACCTACCACCCTAGAACACCAAAAAGGAAAAAAACTAAGGGTAATGCTGCTCAAAGCCAGAAGTCTCACTCTCAAGATGCACGCACTCGAGGCCCTTCTCAATATGGAGAACATCGATGTCTGTGCTGTGACAGAAACCTGGTTCAAGGCTCCTGAGAGCACCCCAGCACTAACAGGTTTCACCTCATATCATGCGTTCCGGCCCCAAAATCCGGACAACACCAAGAAAGGAGGGGGGGTGTCCATATTCATAAAGGACACCCACACCTCAAGGCTGGTGGCAATGCATGATGCATCGGAGACCATCCAGGTGCAATTAACCATAGGCAAGACTGCTCTGCAATTTGTAGCATGTTACAGGCCACCCTCTCAAACTCAGGAACCTCACATGGCCTTCCTGAAAACATTGGAGGGGATAAATGTATCTCCAAACACCATCATACTAGGTGACTTCAACTACCCTAATATAGACTGGGAACACTACTCAAGCCCGAACACTCTAACCCAAAGATTCCTGGAGTTCATAAACTCAAATGCCATGGAACAACTAGTCACCATCCCCACAAGAGGAGAAAACATACTTGATCTCATCATCACGAACATGGGATCAAAATGTTCAACACCGGAAGTATACCCTCACTGGTAAGATCAGATCATAAACTAATCTCGCTGGAGGTCCTCATCCCGCCCCCACCTGAAACAAAAAAGACCACAGTGAAAAACTTCTCAAAAGCCGATTTCACACTTCTAAAAACTAGTGTGGTCTCCTTTAAGGCCCCTGAGCCAGTGGTAAACATTACTCAAACCGCTGAATCACTTACAAATGCCTTCTACCAGCACCTACAGGACTGCATGGATCAGGCAATCCCAAACAAAACTAAGACTCTCTGTACCAAAGGCAAGCGTCCAGTCTGGTGGACCCCAGCCATAAACAAGCTCTACAACAAAAGGAGGAAGCTACTACAAGATAGAGCAAAATCCTTGAAAGGTAAGACACCTTTGATCATTATAAGTAAAAAACTAAGAGCTCTCATAAAATCGTCCAAGGCAAATTTTGAGAGAAAAATTGCCAAGGACTCTAAAGACAATCATAAGGCCTTCTTTAGTTATGTTAGAAACCTAGGAGGAAACTCCCAGATATGCTCAGAATTAGTTCAAAATGATGTGAAAATTACTGAACCTACACACATTGCTAACATACTGGCTGACAGGTTCAGTGCAAACTTCTCCCTCCCCAAAAGGAGAGATATCTATTCCAGAGGATTGTAGCCCCCAAACATCTCCAACGCCCAGGTGAGAACTGCCCTCACTAAGGCAAAAACAACATCCATGGGACGGATGGTGTCCCCGCTGTGTGCTTCATGAACTCAACGAGGAATTAAACCCACAGTTAGGACAGCTGTTTAATCTTAGCCTCACCTCAGGATACGCACCCAAGGAGTGGCGCACGGCGACTGTTGTCCCACTTCATAAGGGCGGTGCCTCCACAGACCCTGGAAATTACCGCGCCATTAGCTTGACAAGCCTTATCTGCAAAGCCATGGAGAGGATCATAATGGAACTCATAAATAAAGACATAGGGAACTTGCAGACTTTGGATCCAACCCAGTTTGGCTTTGTCAAAGGCAGATCCTGCCTCTTAAACTTGGTTGACTTTTTCGAGACAGTCACCAAGGCCATTGATGAGGAAAGGCAGTCCATACAGCCTACCTCGACCTGGCAAAGGCCTTCGACACAATACCCCACTCAGGTATCATCGAAAAACTCATCAGCTTGAATGTAAACCCATACATCACAAGATGGGTTGCAAACTGGCTAAGTGACAGAACCCACAGGGTCAGAGTTGCTGGAGCCATGTCAGACTCAAAGCCTGTCACAAGTGGTGTCCCACAGGGCTCAGTCCTGGGTCCACTCTTGTTCGGCATCTACTTTTCTGAAGTACAAGCAAACACAGGAGGGTTATGGCTGACAAAGTTTGCAGATGACTGCAAAGTGAGCGCCATAGTCGAAAACACATCTGACACAGATATCCTCCAGAAGGGCCTCACAGAAATGGATAACTGGTGCCAGAGCCATGGCCTGAAGTTAAACGCCAAAAAATGCATAGTCATACCCTTCGGGAAAAACAAGGTTACCCCTAGCTACCATATAGGTGGCAATCCAAAGTCATCAGGGATCTGGGGACCCAAGTTGACAGTAGCCTTTCGTTTGACACTCATGTTGCTAAAGTAGTTAGGAAAACCTTCTATATCGCCCACCTGATCATGAAGGGATTCACATCTAGATCAAGGGAGGTCATCGTCCCCCTGTACTCATCACTCATTAGACCTATGATTGAGTACAATGCCCCGTTCGGAATGTATCTGACCAGACACCTGCTGCAGCTTGAAAGGCCCCAAAAGTTCCTCACCAAAAGGATAAAGGGTCTCAAAAATATGTCTTATGCTGCCCGACTGAAAGAACTCCAGCTCTATTCAGTCTCATACCGCTTGCTCAGAGGTGACCTGTGCCTGACATATAAGGCCATGTCAAACCCAGATTTGATGAATATGCTTCACCTCAAAAATCTAGATCCCTCAGAACCACAAGGGCGGAGACTTAAACCTTGACACGGTTATAAATAGAACGTGCTGGAGGGACAGATTCATCACCCAGAGACTCCCTATGCTGTGGAACAAAATCCCGGTACATGTGAGGCAGAGCACCTCGCTGGCCTTGTTCAAGAGGAATCTTGACCAATGGATGGGAGATCGCAGATATACCCCAGGGATTACTTCAGTGTCACTGCTTGACAGAGGCACAGAAAAATGATAGGCATAGTTTTTATTCAAACTAAAGGGGTGGTGAAAGCCACATAACTATGGGCTAGGCTTATAAATGCCCTTGGGCAGATAGCCTAGTATGAACCTATGAACCTATGAACCTATGAACAATGCCAACCTTCGTTAAGCAGGTTTGCCCATAGCTTAGCCTTTTCAAAACTGGTCAATCTTGGAAAAGTACGAGAAATCGGCCCTACTTAAACCCAAGAGGCGGGAATACATCTCATAACTGGTTGTAGCTTCCCCTTGCAGGCACTATGGCAGTAAGGGGAGAAGGTGTGTGCTTCCAGGCTCAGTGCTGGTGCATCCAGGAGTCCAAGGTCATGGCAGGACTCCTAGTCAAAGACCATGCTCAGAGACTGCTGCAGGGCCAGTACCAGGGCTCCCAATGTAAGACAGAGGTCTGGGACCATCTCACCCATGACCTCACCAGTGCCACTGGCATACCACAAACTGGTGAGCAGGTCAGGCACAACTATGCCGACCTGAAGCGGTGTAAGGGGGACCTCTTGGAGGAATGGCTCCAAGAGGCAAGAGTGGCAGTGGATGTTCCAGTTGTGTGTAAGTATCACCCCAGTATGTGTGTAATAATTGCCAGCTCAGGTATATCATGGCTAGGTATGGCTAAATATTCCACTTATGTCCCCCACAGCTGCAATGGAGTGGGCCGCGAACCAGGAGGCCCACATCAGTCACCTGGCGAGGTTGCAAAGCGAGACAGGTCTGTAATACTCATGCATTTACTGTCATAGGAAATAAAAATAAAAGTAGTAGTAAATTAATTGCTTGTATAAAACCTGTATTGTTCAAGGCACGTACTGCATACACTAGAGAATATGGCAGGAAGAGTCTCATATTGTTTGAAAGTCAATAAAAGTGTAGTAGCCTGACAAAACTAGTCTAACTGCTGGACTGCATGTGTATATCCTGGTATCATACGGTAATGTAGATATGCAATCATGTAATAGTACTGTAGTATTAAGCACTGTTACCCACAATGTGCACCATAAATTGAAAGTGCAGGAATGCCTGTATATGACAAGTGTAATCCCCAGAGGCCATTTAGTACAACTGAGAGACACATAGACATTAAACAGGGAAACTACAGACAACAAAATCCGAATAGCACATGCAACTGAGATGTGAACTGTTGCTTTTTTAGCACACACAACCACGGTTCAAATCCTGCCAGTGGTAGTAGTCTGCATACAGAATCATATCCCACAAGTGTACAGATATGTCTAGAATGTCTAGTAAAGTGGCCCATATCTGTTGCCTATCAACCTGTCCCCCTGGAAAATTAGTGGGATGATCCCAGACGTATAGGCAGCAAACAGGAAATACAACTGATTGACACACAGCTATGAGAACAAAGCTGGCACACTACCAACTCCCCAATACCTTATGTGAATAAGAAGCCACGTATGTCCCATTTACACCCCAACTTGTCAAGCTGTGGTTAGAGTGTGTACAGTAACAGAGTGAGATGTATGTGCATAATAGTAATGTGGAATCTGGTATTGTGTGTGGGAACATTCAAGTACTGCTAATAAACTTTCCTCCCACAAGTCTGTCAGATACCAACACTGTGCCAGAAATACAAGAATGATATGCAGTTGCACCGAATAATGAGGTATTACACATCACTGTCGCCCACACTGTCCAACAACATATAACTGTCTAGGAAATCTGTATATGAGTTTTGTAATACAAGGTCAGAATGCAGAAGCAAAGGGGATTAATAAGACAGAAAGCAAATAGGAGATATACAGCAATATATATATATATATATATATATATATAGCAGACACAACTGTGATGGACAGTGTTTAAGTTGTAGCAGACACAGCCATGGTTTGAATCCTGGGAGTGGAATTAGGCTGCATACAGATTCATACCCGACAACTGTACATATCAGGCCAGAATGTCCAGTATATATGCCCATATCTGCTGCCTGTCCCCCTTTTACCCTGGTAAGTCTGTGGGATGATCCCAGATGTTTAGCCAGCAAACAGGGAATACAAGTGATTGTCAAAGATCATGAGAACATACCTGTCACTGTAGCAACCTCCTAAACTGTTAGGAGAGTAATATTTTAAGTATGCCCTATCTACACTCCCATGTTGCCAAGCTGTGACCATAGTGTGTACAGTAACAGAGTGAGAGGTATATGCATAATACTAATGTGTAATCTGGAACTTTGTGTGGCAGGTAGTGCTAACTAACATTGCTCCCACAGGTACGTTGGATATGAACACTGTGCTGAGAAATACAGACCATTATAACCTGTAGAGGTACTGTTCACTCTGGTATTGCAGGGAATTGTGAGTGTTGCAGTTTCTCTGAATAATAAAGTATCACTGGTCACTGTCACCCACACGGTGCTACATAATATAACTGTGTAGGAAAGCATGTATATGTGTGCATCAGGTCACTAAAGGTGGAAAAGGGCAATATTCTAGATATGTCCCAGCACACAAGCACGTGGTTAACACATGGCCAGAGTCTGTGCAGAAAGAGACGAATAGCTATGTGCAAAACAACAACCCGGAATCCGGGAGTATGTGTACAAATAGTTAGTGTTAACAAACATTCTCTCCACAGGTATACCAGGTAAGAGGTGTATACTGCAGGTAAAACCGGTTCATGTGTAATGATGACGACAGCCATATCACTGTCCAAACGAAGGCTATAGGGTAGTGTAGTAAGACTTGTAAAGTACAGATAACAGCACTGACTAGGAAAGTAATGTGGACTACAGGAATATACTAGTTGCTAACTGACATCTTTCTGTCCCCCCACCATATCTCCAAAAATAATCAACATACCCACCCCAACCGGTATGTAATTACACCTATGTTCTGATAATGTCCAATTGTTTGATAAATATTTTGATGGTTCCCATGCATGTGCTATATTGAATTATTCCAACATTGGTGGCATGGTGCCATCAATGCACCTGCATGCTGTTCTTATTACCACTGTGGTCCCATATACGCATGTTTTCTGTTGGCTATGCAACTGTTCCGTATCTGGTGTCTGGGTTAATGAGAATATCTATGCATGCTGTTATACCTAACCCTGGAATGTGCTGACTATTACTAACCCACAAATGGTGAAATCTAAACACTATAGCATGCTTAGGAAGGCCGGTCCCATAGGACCCACCTGTCCCATCTCAGCTGGCCATGGCACTGGGCACCAGCATGTCTGGGGCCCAACCCAGGACCTCCCTCTCTGTTGGTCCTGAACCACCTTCGGGTGGAACTGCCTCAGGGGATGGGGCTCGTCCTCCCCGGGAGTGGGCGCAGACAGGTACCTGTCACCCGTTGGCAGGCCGGGGTCATGGTGCGTAGAGAGATCAACCAGCAGTTTGGTGATCTTCTACACCAGCTCGAGGGCCGCATGTCATGATTAGAGAGTCAGCCTGGCTCTGCGACTCAGCCCCAAGCGCAGCGACCTTTGGGGCTGTGAAGATGCATTGTTGACTGCCCATGGGTGGGGACCTCAGTCCCACTGTTACCACTAGGGGGCTAGTGGGCTTCTGATATCCCAACACCCCTCCCCATCAAGGTGTTTTCCCCCCACGTGTCATATACCACCCCTGTATGTGTCTTGTTTGTCTTGTCTGTTAACCTACCCCACGTACCTCCCCAAATATACCTACTACCCCTCCCCAACATCCCACTCTCACCTGAAAAAAAAAAGGGCAATCTGTTTCCACAAAAAAATCTCGCCCCATACATAGTTTTCCATTTTGCACACATGTCCACTGGACACATGTAATCCAGTCTAATTGGCATCACAACTTATTATTGTTGTCCTCACCCTTCTCCCAGGGGTTTGAGTGTCCAAATCTACCTCCAAATTCAGTGTATATGCACAGCTGTTGCTGTAGTAGAAATGGGCAGCTATGGACCTTCCCTACACCCTTCCTGCACATCCCTGGCTATTTTCCCTACTGTCTTTCCCTCTTTGTGCCCCCTTTTCACCACTTTCCTATCAACACTTTTTTCTTTTCTTTTAAAGAAATTAGCCCGGGGGTAAGCGGGCGTAACCACTTTTAAGCAGCAGTAAGCAGGTTTAAGCCTGTTTGCATGGGGGTAAGCAATGCCTACACAGGTTAAGCAATGAAGAAGTTAACAGAGTATAAGAAACTGTAACCGGAAGTTAGCAGTGCTTACCTCCATGCAAACCCGCACAAACCCACTTACAACTGCTTTAAAATGCCTTAATCACTCTGTATCCAATGGCCCGTGTTCTGCCCAGCAACAAAATAAACAACCTCTGCAAGGCTCGAACACAGGACCCTGTATACCAGACACAGTGATTTACCATTAAGTCATGCCAAATACACATAACTCTGATGTTTTCAAAAACATATCATCCAGCCCAGTCACGCAACAGTACAGAAAATGTATTCCAACATTTAGATGTATGTGTGTGTGTAAATATATTAATATCTAAACAGATAAAACATATATATATATATATATATATATATATATATATATATATATATATATATATATATATATATAAATATATATGAACATCTATACATGCAAATGCCTACATTGACACATATATATGTCTGCACCTATATGTCTACATATACACAGCAAGTTACATATATGTAAGCAGATATCTATCTATGTAGGTATATACAGACATAGTTATATATATGTAAGCAGATATATGCATATCTATATAGGTATATGGCCATACATCTGTAGATAACAATGGTAGGCTAACTAAAACATATATGTCAACATGCACCGTTAATGGGGTTGAGAGGCCCCAAACAATATACATGTTGTACGAATAGGTATACCCCCCCCCCACAGCCAAACACGTCTGTCTTGCAATACACTACCAAGTGTTGCAGATCCCATAACCAGGACCTGACATGACATGGGCATAAGATGTTAACAGTACTACATCCCACCTATATGATGTCAGGCTGGTATTGGTAACATATCATTCAGTACAGTCTGGCTCCCATAGGAAATGTAAAATGTGGAAGCTATCAACAACTCCAGGATACATCTACACAGATACAGATATATATATATATATATATATATATATATATATATATATATATATACATATATGCAGATATACATGTGACCACACATACACACACAGAGATATGTACAGTAAGATACACATGTAGAAGGTGCACACAATATGGAACAGCCATTATGCCTACAGTTAACACCTTAACAACTGGACACTGTATGGGCCACCCATACAAATGACAATTGTTGCCTGCAACATATACCTACAGAGAGGTCATAGGGTGAAACACCACACACAGGTTTGCAGAAATGGAAAACCTTTAATTGTGTACTATTACAGTTTTATATGCCATGTTGCACGCTTGCACCTGACACCCTTGGGCTTTCGGATATTGGCAAAGGCTCTTGCCACCCCCATAGTGCCTTTTTTAGGCAAGGCTCAAAAGACAAACCCACCTCCATAGGTATCACAAGGGATAAGAAACTAAGAGTAATGCTACTCAATGCCAGAAGTCTAAACCTCAAGATGCACGCACTCGAAACTCTCCTTAGCATGGAGAACATCGATATCTGTGCAGTAACAGAAACCTGGTTCAAGGCTCCTGAGAGCACCCCAGCACTACCATGTTATACCTCATACCATGTTTTTCGGCCCCAAAACTTGGACCGAACCACAAAAGGAGGGGGAGTATCAATATTCAAAGATACCCACACCTCCAGGTTGGTGGCACAGCACAAAGCATCAGAGACTATCCATGTGCAACTAACAGTGGGTAAAACTGCCTTCCAGTTTATAGCCTGCTATAGACCACCCTCCCAAACCCAGGAACCCCACTCGGCCTTCCTGAGAACACTGGAAAATATGAAGGTCTCTCCAAACACCATTATACTGGGCGACTTCAACTACCCTAACATAGACTGGGAGCATTAATCTAGCTCCAACACCCTAGCCCAAAGGTTCCTAGAATTTATAAACTCAAATGCTATGGAACAACTTGTTGCCACTCCCACAAGAGGGGAAAACATATTGGAACTGATCATCACCAACATGGGGACTCTATGGTCCAGACCAGAAGTGTATCCCTCACTGGTAAGATCAGACCATAAACTAATCTCACTAGATATTCACATCCCAACCCCAGCCCCTGCCCAGAAAACCACAGTGAAAAACTTCTCTAAAGCAAATTTCACACTCCTCAAAACCGAGGTGGAATCCTTCAAAGCCCCCGGGCCTGTGGAAGATACGGCCCAGACCACAGAATCCTTTATAAACGCATTCTATGAACACCTTCAGGAATGCATGGATCATGCAATCCCAAATAAAACCAAGACCCAATCCTCCAAAGTTAGGTGTCCTGTCTGGTGGACCCCAGCCATAAACAAACTATACAATAGAAGGAGGAAGCTACTACATGATAGAGCAAAATCCCAAAAAGGGAAGGCATCTCTGATCAGTATTAGCAAAAAACTACAGGCACTCATAAAATCGTCTAAGGCCAGCTTCGAGAGAAAAATTGCACAGGACACTAAGGATAATCACAAGGATTTCTTTAGTTATGTTAGGAACCTGGGTGGGAATTCCCAGATATGCTCAGAATTAGTCCAAAATGACAAAAAATACACCGAACCCACAGACGTTGCCAACATCCTAGCTGACAGGTTCAGTGCAAACTTCTCCCCCCCTTCCCCACCAAAAGGGCAAATATCCATCCCAGCAGAGTACTGCCCCCCTAACATCTCAGATGCTCAGGTAAGAGCCACCCTCTCCAAAGCAAAAAACACAGTATCAATGGGACCAGACAGTGTCCCGGGCTGCGTCCTACATAAACTCCAAGAAGAACTAAACCCAAACATAAAACTACTGTTCAATCTCAGCCTTACTACAGGATATGTACCCAAAGAGTGGCGTACAGCAACAGTGGTCCCTCTCCACAAAGGTGGTGCCTCAACGGATCCTGGAAACTATCGCCCCATAAGCCTGACTAGCCTGGTCTGCAAAGCTATGGAAAGGATCATCATGGACATCATAAATAAAGATATTGGGGACCTACAGACACTGGATCCTACCCAGTTCAGCTTTGTTAAGGGCAGATCCTGCCTCTTAAACCTGGTCAATTTCTTTGAAACAGTCACCAAGGCCATTGACGAGGGGAAGGTGGTCCACACATCCAACCTGGACCTTGCAAAAGCCTTCGATACAATACCCCACTCGGGCATTATAGATAAGCTCACCAGCTTAAATATAAACCCCTATGTCACTAGATGGGTTGCAAACTGGCTCAAGGACAGAACCCACATGGTTAGAATTGCTGGAGCCATGTCAGACTCCAAACCAGTTACAAGTGGCATCCCATAAGGCTCAGTCCTGGGACCTCTCTTGTTCGGTATATATTTCTCGAAGGTACAGACTAACACGGAAGGACTGTGGCTGACCAAGTTCGCAGATGACTGCAAACTGGGCGCTATAATCGACTCTCCAGCTGACACAAGCATCCTACAAAAGGGCCTCATAGGAACAGACAACTGGTGCCAGAGCCATGGCCTCAAGCTAAACGCCAAAAAGTGTATAGTCATCCCCTTTGGCAAAAACAAAGTGCCCACAAATTACCACATAGGTGATAATCCATTAAGTACTGAAGAAGTAATTAGGGACCTGGGGACCCAAGTTGATAGCAGTCTCTCATTTGACAACCACGTGACCAAAGTGGTTAGAAAAACATTTTATATAGCCCACCTAATCATGAAGGGATTCACATCTAGATCAGGGGAGGTCATCGTGCCTCTTTACTCATCCCTCATCAGGCCCATAATTGAGTGCAATGCCCCTTTTGGGATGTACCTTACCAGACACCTGCAGCAACTGGAAAGACCCCAAAAGTACCTCGCCAAGAGGATCAAAGGGCTCAAACAGATGCCATATGCTGCCCGGTTAAAGAAACTCCAGCTCTACTCAGTGGCATACCGCCTGCTCAGAGGCGATCTGTGCCTGACGTATAAAGCCATGTCCAACCCGGAATTAATGGACATGCTGCACCTCAGAAAATCCAAATCCCATCGAGCTACGCGCTCAAGAGACTTGAACCTCAGCACTGAAATAAATAGGACATGCTGGAGGGACAGATTCATAACCCAGAGGATCCCTTCACTCTGGAATAAAATCCCAGTCCAGGTTAGGCAGAGTCCCTCATTGACTCTCTTCAAGAGGAATCTTGATGAGTGGATGGGAGATAGTAGGTTTACCCCGGGTATCACTTCTGTGTCACGGTTACACAGAGGCATAGTATACTAACCTCGAAAAAGGGCATAGCAAAATTCATTTAAAATGGGTGGTGAAAGCCAAACGCACTCTGGCTAGGCTTATACATGCCCTAGGGCAGATAGCCTAGTATGAACCTATGAACCTATGTAATATAGCTGTTCAGTCACCGACATCCATATAAAAAGAATAACGCAACTGTGAAACAGTTATACTAATACAGTAGTCTGCAAAGGTTCACAACTGTTGCTGTCCAGGCCAAGCCCTTCAAATTGTGCAATAGTAAAGATAGACTGGGCCACAGGATACCAAACAATCAACAGTAAGTAATGCAGGTGTAGGGTTACCATAATTGTTTGTATGTAAAAGAGGACAAAAAATATGTGCTGCTACAAGCACATATTATTTTGTCCTGTTAGGGCTGAAGAGCAAAAAAAAAAAAAAACTAAAACTAAACTAAAAAAAGAAGGTCTGTGTTTGGGGATTTTTGATTGGCCCGTATGCCAGTATACGAGCCAATCAATTTTTTTATTTATTTTATTTATTTTACATTTGTTGACTGGGCTAGTCTAGCTGGATATATGTCCATTTTCAGTAGAGGCCCGGGGAGAAAAGCTCCAAGCAAAGGCACAGACAATCAATATTATATATAGTAATAGTTGACAGAAATACAGTAGATGGTTTATAATTGAGGTTCAGTTAGACTTGAAACAAAGCAGTATAGTAGGATATACTAAAACAAAATACATTTAGTGAGCATTTGAGAGATAACAATTAAATAAAATTATTGACTAATATACTTTCATTACCACAAGGACTGATAGTGCAGTAGATCAGGAGAATAGAGAGAGCAGCAAGGGGAAGGAGGTGTTAGGGTTAGAGCAGGGACAGAGCCAGTGAGTTTTTATTTTTTTATTTTATTTTTATTTTACATTTGTTGACCGGGATAGTCCGACTGGATGCATGTCCATTTTCAGCGAAGGCCCGGGGAGAAAAGCTCCAAGGGTAAGCAGATACAGCATTACATAATACCAGCATTACATATTACAAACAGATTATTTACAGAGATTACATAAGTAAGCAAGTTAAAGTTCCACAGGTTAAAGTTAGTCCTGAGCACAAGTCATGATTAAATTAAATTACACAGTAAACTGGTTAACAGATTTTTACACATTCGAGTTAGCCAGGCTTGATACATTGACATAGCCAGTTAAGTGACAAATGCTGTTTGAGTCTAGTTTTAAATTGACCTAAGGTGGAAAGTAAGGTAATATCAGCTGGAAGTGAGTTCCAGGATCTACTTACAGAGTTTGCAAAGAGAGAATCACCGGCTGTGTTATTAATTTTGCTAGTCTGAATTAGTAGTTTGTTAGAGGATCAAGCGGTCTAGGATTGTTATAGGGGTGATAATATTTTAAGTGCAGGAGTATTGTCCGGATTATAGAGGATTTTATAGGCCATAATCAGTTGGTTATACTGGATTAGGCTAGGTAGTTCAAGCCAACCAAGCTGATTTAGATTGATGCAATGATGTGTCCTAAAAGGCAGCCCAGTGGCAAACCTTGCAATGTGGTTGTAGCAAATTGAGAGTTTGTTAAGGACAGTCTTGTTCAAATTCGAGAGTAGAGGGATGCATACAGAAGGGTTGAAAGAAGGTGAGAGCGAGCTATGGCAATTTTAGCTGGAGGGGTTAGGAAGGCTTTTATTCTGTAAAGTGACCCTAGTTTTTTATTGATGGTTTTGATAGTTTGGTTAACATGTAGGTCAAATTTGAGATTATTGTCTATGATGACACCTAATAGTTTTGTAGATGGGTCAGGGAGATTATTGTGCCATCATTTGATTTTATGGTAAAGGTGAAAGCGGTAGACCTATGTGTTGGTGAAAATAACAGCATTTTAGTTTTTTTGGGATTTAGGATCAGACGATGTTTAGAAAGCCAGTTTTCTATTGTATTAAAGGTGGTCTGGGTAGCTGACCATAACTCTACTGGAGATGTGGCTGAGCAAATCAGAGTAGAGTCATCAGCATATTGGATACAGCTGACTTTTGGGATGACAGTATAAAGGTCGTTAATGAAGATGGAGAACAGCAAGGGCCCTAGTATAGAGCCTTGTGGTACTCCGAGGGTGTTAGGTAGAAGGTTAGAGAGGTTGTTCTGCCAGAGGACAGCCTGCTGTCGACCATTCAGGTAGGATTGAAACCATTGGAGGGCTCCAGTATCTAGACAGAATGTTTGCAGGGTGTGGATTAAAAGTTGGTGATCAACCATATCGAATGCCTTGGAAAGATCCAAAAAGAGGGCTGAGGATATATAATTATTGTTGCGATTATGGTTTATGGTGTTAGTAAAGGCTAGGAGGGCTGAAGTAGTGCTGTGATGAGGACAGAAGCCATGCTGAGTGTCTGCCATAAGGCGATTTTGGATTAGGCGGTGCATGAATTATCTATGAATACATTTTTCCATAATCTTTGCAAGTGGAGAGAGTATAGCTATTGGCCTATAATTGGAGAATTCAGTAGAGCTGCCTCCTTTGTGAAGTGGGATTACATAGGATATTTTCCAGATGGTGGGAATTTTAGCTTCTACTATGGTTCGATTGATTAGTATTGAGATGGGGTAAGCAATAGCATCAGCTGATTTTTGTAGGTACTCGGCAGGGAGTTGATCAGCAGAAAGTTTAGTGGGTTTTAATTTTTTGATCAAGGTACGGATAAGTGAAGTGGTGACTGGTTGGAAGCTGAACGCAAGTAGGTTTCTAGGGGTGCTACTTTCAGGACCAGGGGAGCTAGGAGGTAGTTGGCTAGCTAGGGCTTGAATTGTCTCAGTAAAGAATTGGTTAAAACTATCAGAAACATCTTCAGGGGTTTTATCAATAGTAGCAGCAGGGATTGGGGTTGAAGTTTGTCCAGGATGTAGTAGATTATTTAAACCTGCCCAAAACTTCTGAAGGTTATTTTGAGTTTTAAGGTATTCTTTAAGTAGTGTTTTGAATAGAAGAGTGGAAGTGAGGGTGGTAAGTTCATTAGGAAGCTGGTTCCAATGTTTTCCTATTGTGTTGGAGAAAAGAGAGTCCCCTGCTTTGTTGTTGGATTCAATAGTGGAAACTAGTAGCTTATTATCTGATCGAAGTGTAGTAAGATTTTTGTAGGGGGTGATCAAATTATTGAGGATTGGGGTATTGTTAGGATGATAGAGAATCTTATGGGAGATGACAAGTTGTTGGCATAGCAGTTGGTTCTGCAGTTCTAACCATCCCAGTTGTTTGATGTTGTGACAATGGTGGGTTCTAAAGGGGGTGCCAGTGGCAAATCTGGCTATGTTATTGTAACATGCTGAGAGTTTGGAGCGGTTGCTTTTAGAAAGATTAGTATATATTGCAGAGGCATAGAATAGGGTAGAAATCAGATGGGTCTGGGAAATGGTTATCCTGGCAGAAGGGGTTAGGAAGGGTTTGATTCTGTAAAGGGTGCCAAGTTTTTTGTTAACAGACTTTATTGTAGAGTTAATATGGTGATCATAGCTAAGGTGATTATCAATTGTTACTCCCAGTAGACAGGTAGTAGTGTCAGGGGATATGTTAGTACCATTGTTAGAGGTTACAGTGAAGTACAGTTGAGATGACTTAAGAGTAGGAGCAAAGAGCAATAATTTAGTTTTTTGGGGGTTCAGTAGGAGACCATGTTGCAAGAACCAGTTTTCAGCACTGTTAAATATGGATTGGGTGATTGACTGGAGAGGTTATGGACTTGGCTGAACAAATTAAGGTAGAATCATCTGCATATTGTATGCAGGTGGCTTGTGGAATTGTGGTGTGTAGGTTATTTATAAATAAAGAGAAGAGAAGAGGACCTAAAATAGAGCCTTGAGGTACTCCTATGTTCACAGGGAGTGGTGTGGAAAGATTATTATTCCAGAGTACGGCTTGGTGTCGGTTTTCCAGATAGGATTTAAACCATTGTAATGCCTGTGCATCAAGTGATTGGACCTTTAGTATGTCAATAAGCAAGTTATGATTCACCATATCGAAGGCCTTTGAAAGGTCAATGAAAAGTGTAGATGAAAATGTGTTATTGTTTTGGTTTTTGTTTATGGTGTCAGAGAAGGATAGCAGGGCAGTTGTTGTGCTATGGAATGGTCTAAAACCATGTTGGCAGCTTGAAAGTAAGTTATTCTGGAGAAGGTGGTCAAGTAGTTGTCTGTGAATGCATTTCTCCATTATTTTAGCTATTGGAGAGAGTAAGGCAATGGGGCGAAAGTTGGAAAGTTCAGTAGATGGGCCACCTTTGTGTAGAGGGATGATATGTGATACTTTCCATATGGATGGGATTTTGCTTTCTGAGATTGTTCTATTTATAAGTATGGAGATGGGATAGGCAATGGCTTTAGCTGCAATTTTGCAGGACTTCAGCAGGAAGACAATCAGCAGAAGGGGTGCAGGGCTTAAGTTTTAAGAGGAGGTTGCATATGAAGGATGTGGGTACTGGTTTTATATGAAAGGTAGGAGATGGAGTATTAGTGGTATCTACCTGGGAAGAGGTGACAGGTGGCAAAGTATTAGTGGACCTCTTCTGTTCAATGCGGAACATCAAGCAGTTCCACATTGAACAGAACTCCGCTTTTTGATTGGCTCGTATACCGGTATACGAGCCAATCAAAAACGTGCACAGCGGACCCTCTTCTGTTCAATGCGGAACATCAAGCTGTTCCACATTGAACAGATATCCGCTTTTTGATTGGCTCGTATACCGGTATACGAGCCAATCAAAAATGTGCACAGCGGACCCTCTTCTGCTCAATGCGGAACATCAAGCAGTTCCGCATTGAACAGAGCTTCATTTTTTGATTGGCTCGTATACCAGTATATGAGCCAATCAAAAAAAAAAAAAAAAAAACAAAGTCGAGGAAAGACTCCGAAATAGGGATGTCTGTTTTTTTTGAAAATTCTACGATTTGTCTGGGTTTTAAAACCCGGACAAATCGCAGAATTTTCAAAAACCGCCCAGACAGGAGCTCAAAAAAGAGGACGTATGGTAACCTTATCAAGGTGTACAGTTCAGCAGCCTCTATCTACACTCTGTACAAACTCACTAGGTGGTAAAGACTTCAGTTAACCAAATGGGATGTAACTGTCACATAACAAGGCATAACTGACACCATCACAAGCATACTGACAAACATAACAGTCTGTATGGCAGGAGGCAGTAGGCCTGCATTAAACCAATATATGTAAGTAATGTAAATATAGGTAAATTCTATGGTACTGTACATCCAGATACCTTAAGACAGCTCACCCCTTATACCCCCACATTTTGTAACAGCCTAGATTATAGTTGGTGCATCCCCCCTGACTCAATAATACAGGGCCATATACCACTGTTACATACACTGGCCTCTGGAGTGCATAAGGGCACACATGTATTGTGTAGGTGAAGCCCACACATATATGGCCCCAGCCCCACCGTATGTGTGGGGGATACAACAGCAGTGGACTGATGGCAGCAATGGCAGCGTAATATACTCCCAGCCTACTACAGAACAACCCCTGACAGCATGAGATATGTGCAAAGCTTCGTATGTAGGTGGAGGACAGAGGCTTGAACACAGGCCCATATGTGGACAACTGTTGCCATACACTAAGCAAGTCACTGGTGTTACAGGATAGTCTGCAACATACCCTTAGTCAGGGAATTGAGGTTAGAAACATAAATGGATGTAGCCATGTCCTGATAGCACTCAACACACACACACTACCAGTGAAATATCTGACACAGGACCTTTGTGGTGGACAGACAAAACATGATAGGCACACCTCTGGCCACCAAGATGATAGGCTCAAAGTTGAGAGCTATGCAGACAGACTGAATTCCAAGGTAAACTAGTATGTACACACACACACACTGTAACACCAGTACTATACAAAGCATAACACAACTCTACTCACACTCTGTCTGTAGTTCGAGAACCTCCTACAAATATGTAGCCAGCCTGAGTGTGCCAGTTCTCCTGTAAGAGGTATTGCTACCTGCTGTCTGTAACACTGATGCCCACACACAGGAAGGATGTCCATCATACAGGAAAGGTAAAGGAACCACGCCCACATGGTGTAGGGATTTATAGTAGGTGGTTGCCATGACAGTGGTAATTGCAAGTACTACACAGCAAGCTGCATGCTGTTAGCAAGTGGAGGACACTGATTGGTTCAGAGGCCATCACCTGATCATTTGCATCACCTACTAAAGCCAGGCTGCAATCTATGCAAGGCAGCTCAAGCCATTTACTGGAGAGAGAGAGAGAGAGAGAGAGAGAGAGAGAGAGAGAGAGAGAGAGAGAGAGAGAGAGAGAAAAGAAATACAGTTCTCTGCAAAATTAAAGCCTACATCAAAGGCATTTAGCCAGCTGTTATGTTATTCAACAAGACATCATTTCCACAACAGGTATGTGAAGTATATATACATGTAATAGAATGTAGTACCTGGTCCATCATAATGGGATAGATGATGTGGAATGATTTATATGTGCCATCAGATGTTGTTGTGATGATGTTCAACTGAACAACTGCTATGGACAATAGTGTCTGTCCCTGTGGATAGTGGGCCATAGCTGTCAGCTGTGCAGGTCAGCACTGACAGACAAGATGTAAGCCATTATAGTGTGTGTTGTGTAATGGGAAGTATGTATATTACGTTGCCAATAGCTGCTGGTGGAAGTAATGCCATTATGATGGACATGTGGGAGCCATGGCCCACCACTGGCAGGATGCTCAGGTGAATCTGTGATGTAGCATGCCAGAATGCCATAGGTGTGTAATAGGGTTATCGGCAATCGGGTCCTACATATACCCCCTAATGTCAGGCTGTGTCCATATGTGGAACCTGTCTGTGTTGTAGCAAGGCAAAACAGTGCAGCTGTGCAGGAAAGTGTTGTGAGATTCTGGAGTTGATGTCTAAATGTACCCCACATATAGGTATGCATATGTGTACATGTCACATATATAATATATAAAGATATGTATGTATATCAGCCTGTATGTCCAGAAATATACATATACCCATGTGTAGACCTATATATATGTGCACATATATACATCACATATATCTACACATATATAGATATATACCTATATGCACATGTCTACATATATACAAACACACACACATATATGTATGTAAAGACATGTCCCCTACATTGTGAAGAGTGGGTAAAGAAATGTGAAGGCTGCCAGCCTAGCCAGATAGAATTTTATAGATAATTTTATCATTTGTAAATATTAATGTAAGACACAGGCTTGTTGTCTTAAATGGAAAAAAAAACTGCTGTTAGATGTAGAACTGAAAAAAAATGTAACAACAGTACACTCTGCTGGCAGAAAGCTGACCAAGTAAAGCATATTTTGACCCTTTGATCTAAAGTTGGCTCAAGCCTGGCTAGATGAAGACATTATTTCTATTGTTTTAACCAAGAGTTAAATTGCTAGATTTAAACATATAAATGTATTTTTATTGCTCTGCTTCCTGACCAGCTGCAAGATAACAAAAGGAGATGTTAAGAATGTAAATGCAGCTTCAGGGAAGTGTGAAGAATGATGCAATGTGTAGCCTGGGAACCCCAGGTAAGTGTGAAGAATGATGTAATGTGAACCAGAACTGCAATTTCAATTTAAGCAGAGAGAACAAGAGATTATTAAGAATTTTTGTCTTGACCAGCCAACTCATCAGCACTCTACCTGTTTTCTTTATATGTAAGTTTATCTTAGACTAGTGTTTTCTCTTAGAAATAGCTAGAAACCAGAAAGAATAGACTGTGTTTTTCTGTGATGTCAGAACTGTACTACTGAATTATTGTAAGTATTTATCTGTGATCTCTGAACTCTTGACTAGCACTGTGTAGTAAAAAAGTATTGTCTTGTGTTTTTAATTATTTATTATTAAATATTTTAAACCCTTTCAACTATGGCTGTTTTGTGTAGAGATAATTTAAGCTGTAGAGTACATTGCATATTTATAGTGATTACTGTACCAAGTCACTCCAATAAGCCTTAACTTTTGAGTTATACTACCAATTGGACAATAATATTGCACAATAATAATTGAACATCCTTTTAAGGGCCTTTGAGTAGCTGATAAATATTAGCTGGGTGGTGGCAGTGATTTTTACCGTATAACCTGGGTAAAAGGGGCATAGCTGGAGAGCATGTGCCAGCCTTCACCAGGAGTGTCTGTGTGGTTGTATAAACTCTTATCTCAAAGTGTGTGTGTGTCAGCTACTTGGGCAGGGACATGAAGCACTGGTTGGACAGAGAGGATGCTGGAGGTTTTAGCTTGCCCACTAGGCTGAGATATGGACCCTATAGCTGTGCCAATGGGGAGTCTTATTGGGGACCTGGAGAGCAAGGGAGCAACCAGCCCCAGACTGACTGTGATCTCTGTGTGCTCTTAAGGGAAATTGCACTTTACTGTGTGTATTTGTTATCCTTCCCTCCTAAATGAGATGCCCCTCACTGATGTTAGTGGTGAGGATTGAGGCTCCTTGATTGTTAGGCCAGGGCATGGGCATCACATATATTACTACCACAGTGATGCGTGCTATGTAAGAGGCACCACCACACATAGCAATACACACAGATATCTACAGCTGGCAGTGTGTGTATTGCTATGTGTGGTGGTGCCTCACACACATAGCAATACACACACTGCTGCTGTAGCTATCTGTGTGTATTGCTATGTGTGGTGGTGCCTCACCACACATAGCAATACACACAGATATCTACAGCTGGCAGTGTGTGCAACATGGATGGGTATGTCACATGTTAGTCCCTTGTTGGGACCACATTGCCCCCATCTGTGAAGTATGCAATGGGAATATGGGGAAGTATGGCAGGAACACATGTGGAGGTGGTCAGGATTGGTAGATATAGAGGACAGTCTACATGGGTGGTATGTGACACATGTGGTGGGTAAACACTGTGGATGGTGTGTGTGGTCTGTGATGTGGAAACCACATGGGCCCCAATATGCGCACAATTGGAACAAGCCTCCAACCCTCTGCTACTCACAACAGCAGTCCATGTCCTGAAGGTGCTGGTCTGGAGGCTGAGCAGAAGGAGCATGTTGGCCCTGTGAATGTGTACTGGGTGCCTCAGACTGATGTAGCACATCCCTCATGTGTCTGTGGAGCCCAGTATGGAACAGACACTAGACCTGATCTCAGGGGACAGGAACATGTCTGTGTGTGCCCTGGAGGGGGACAAACTCCCCTGGGTGGTTCCACCTGATGGTATTGCTGGAACAGTACATGAGGAGGCCCCAGGTTGGGACACACAAGTGATGTGGCCAGGTATCATGGGCAGATGGGTTTGGAGAGGTGGATCTGCTGGTCAATTGAACATATACATGTTATTGTGTCACTGTCATAGAACATATGTTGGTAGTAATAGTCTACACAATCCCGTTACATGTCCAACAACATGCATAGATATCCCCAATAACAGAGACTGTCAGATGTGCATCAATCTCAGAGCAGCCATACCACTGGCAAATATGTAACAATAGTGGCCCTGACAATGGTATTCATTTGAATAGTCTGTAACAGGCAAGCAATGATAGTGTTCACACAGGGGACATGGCTACAATCACATAGCAGAAGGTGTAGTACAATATAATATCTGTCCAACCGATAGTTAAGCTATAGCCATACCTAATGAGTTGTGTGTACAGTTTGTTGAGGCTGATATGGTGGGGGGGTGACAGAGATGTGTATTACGAACTGTGGTAAACTTGTCGTATGAGTTGCTCAGATGTGTTTCCATCTTTATGTCTTTCAGCCAAGATGGCACATGCACAGTTGCCCACCAATTCCCATGCGGAGAATGAAGTGTTGATAGCACACATGATCCAGTACTATCCAGTGCTGTTTGGCAGACATGCACATGAGCAGCAGGAGTGGACCACACTGTGGAACGACCTAGTCCACAGGGTCAATGATGTCGGACTGCACAACCACAGTTACGAGCAGGTCCAGCATCATTGTACTGACCTGCTTCGCAATGCTCGTCAACATGCTGCTGCAGTCCAAGGGGATCACCTCACCACAGGAGGGGGCATACCATCCATCCACCCCTGACATGTGTGGAGGAGCTCCTGGCCAGCCTCATGGCACCTGCCCGTCTGGACAGCAAACAATCACTGGACTCCTTTGTTGAGGTGGGTGTGTCACCCACACACCAGCCGAGGAGCATGCAGGTAAGGACAGAGGGCACATCACTAGACCACTGTTGTGTAAACATCCACATTTTTACAGGTAGATAATGCATATCTGACATGTCATAGATATATTGTGTTGCTGCATTGTAGTGATAAACAGATGTCCAGATGTGGTAGTATTGTGGGAATGTACCATTGATGTATGTTAATGCTGCACCTACACTGTAGCACTGCCACAGGTGTGGCCACTGACATTGCAACTCTCACCCTCTTATGTAGGTTCCTCCGGGATACCAACAAGGCAGCAGCCTGTAGCTGGTGAGTATGTTTTATGTAGATGCTTGCCAGCACACCGGGCATGTAATGGTGATGGTATATTCCATGCACACATCTAACACACCTACCCTGAATGCATACTGTACATGTGCATGTATTGATGCTGTCAAATCCATGGTCTCACAAGGGTGACCATGATGGGGTATTGGAAGGGTATGTCAGACACCTGCATGATAACTAACATCCTGTCATTGTGGAATGTGTCCACATGGAGTAACATACTGGTAGTAGACAAGGCCTACAGTACTGACATGTTTGGAACAACACCCATATACAGTGCAACACCAGTGTATATACCTGTAGGACAGTGGCAAGTGCTGCAGAGATACACTATGGCATAAGACATTACAGTAGTCCACATTATCAGCTGGGTCTAGGCTGTAACATGTGGTGTTCAGTGTATGGGACACTGCAAAGTGACACACGTGTAGGGCTTACTTGTCATGCATCTGCATAAAAGCTAAAGGAGGGGGGGTCTCAGCATGACACACCAGTGCACTGCAGCAGGGATCGTAAGGATGGTAGGAATGGCTCTATCTGCACATAGTCAGGTTCAGGACATGTGGCAGCCATAACCCTACCCACACAGCAGTAGTGATGGCAGTGTGTGAACACCATGGTATGTGCACATGAGAAGACTTTGCAATCATGCAGAATAGGGGGACATGTGTAGGGAGACTGAACATACACTGGCAAATGCAGATGGCCCACACTGGTATACCCCTGCCAAGAGCAGTGACTGCTGTAGTACACACAACAAGAGGTGCAATAAACCATCATAATAAGGGTGTGCACACATATGCCCACATGGTGTGCATGCACTATGGTCAGCAGCTGCACACCTAACACAGTCTGTAGACACTGCATGTGAAAGTACAGGACATATGTCACATATTAGGCTCGTGTACTGCTAAGATATGCAGTGATGATGTCCCATGGAAGATCAAGGATGTGTGTGTAAAATCAATAAAGGTGTGTAGACCCCCCCATAGTCATGGTATGCTCTGATGGTTGTCAGTGTAAGAGTATTGCAGTGGTCATACATGGTCTGTTGATGTTGACAGCTGTAAATCAGGCATTCACCAATGACAACTGTCCACATATCATCCCAGGTATGTGTTGCTGAAAAACATAGGGGCTGTGTGAAGTAAAGCGACATAAATGACACATTACTATGATTCCGGAATGGGTTGTACACCTGTGAGTTGTAGTGCACAGTACATGGCAGGGGGCAGAACAGGTGCACAGCAATACCATGTACATGGGTACAGTGGTATCCAGGGGAATGGGCATCACCTAGTGACTCACCACATGCATCACACACATGTATACTGTTGCTAGCATGGATTGACTATAGCTGAATGCATGCTGTTCTGTACCATATGTTCTGCATGTTGGCAGATGGGTAATAGGAAGACTGTGTGTACTATCATTGTGCAACCTCACCTGTAAGTGTGTGTGTGTGTGTGTGTGTGTGTGTGTGTGTGTGTGTGTGTGTGTGTGTGTGTGTGTGTGCGTGCGTCCTGGTGGTTAGTTTGCCTGCAGGGTCACTCTGGTGAAGTGGAGGGAGGTAGATGCATGTAGGATGCATGTTTGCATGTGTGCGTTTGTGTCTGTGGCCATGTATGCACATGTGTGATTGTGGGGTATTCATATGGCTGTACCTCCCTTTGGGACCGTGCAGTACATGGACATACAATGCTACATTACACACCAGGAATACCTGTCGTGTGTAATCACATGACAGCAAATAGTATAATATGGTCTGTAGCATGGAACAGGCATCAAGAGGGAAGGTAGACACCAGGTACACACTTAATATCGCAGTCAGCAGAGAGGTCACCTACAACCTACATATGCAGCTCTATAGGTGCATTGGGGAAGTTCTAGTCAACACCAGGGAGTGTATCCAAATATTACAGTTGTCACATGATAGGCTGAAGGACCAGCATATCTGGCATGTACTGAGCATTACATACACATGACACACCATTGCGATATATTATGGATACAACATAGAAGCCCACACATATAGGGGCCATGCACATCATTTCCGGGCATACAGAGGGTGCATACCGAATGATAGCAGTGAGGCCATGTAAATCCACTACACACAGGTCAGGCAGGTAAAGTAGCAACAGGTCTTGTGTTGTGGCTGTTTGTGTGGGGATTTAGAAGACTATGATGTTAATGAGTGGTATCAATGTGTGTATGTTAGCAAGTGTGATGCAGGATAGGGTAACACATGGACATATACGTGGGATTGTCTGTAAAGCCATGGAGAGGTAGGTATTATTGAGGTGTGTGTGTGTCTGTGTGTATGTGTGTTCTGTTAGGAAATGCTGTACAACTTTTAAAGTGCATTTATTGTTTTCCCCCACAGGTGGCGAGGTAGGTCAGGGTCCCTCCTGCATGCAGTCTGATGTTGGTGTCCATACAGACACCGAAGATGATGATAATAATGTTGAGGCACAGGTGGGGTCGTCAGGGGCCGACACTGCGCCAACATTTGACATCCCTCTTTTAGCCACCCCACCCCCACACACAGTTTCAGTGCCTATACGCACCCCATCACCAGTGGCCATAGCGGAGGGACAGCTGGCATTCAGTGGCAATGCACAGGAAAGTGTGGTAACCATGCCTACTGTGTCTGGTCACAGCAGGCATAGCCAGATGTCTGGCAGGCCACCACATAGGCAGATGTCCCAGGGTGCTCGTAGTAGGGTGCTGGACATCATGCCCCTGGCAGAGGCAACATAGCTGGTACCATCAAAAGCATGTTTCAGGCTGTCATGGCGGTGCAGGCACGTATAGAACATTACCACAGACAGGGCCTGAGACTGCAGGGGGCTGCTCTCACATCTTCAAATGACAACACTCGTGAACAGGTGCCATCCGTGGATTAACTGAGTTCATGGATAGACTGTCTGGTGAGATGATGGCCATCATTAACTGTGGTCTGTCCATGCTTGAACATGTGGTGGGAGTGCGACAGCCGCGTGGACTTAGGTCAGCAACATCAAAAGCTGGTAGTCAATGTGGCCATGCCAGGACACCAAGGGGCTCCTGTAGTGGCAATAGCAGCCCCCGCAGTGTGGGGGGTGTGCTGTCCACACCACACCACAGCAGGCCACATGCACTTGGTCCTGGCCAGTCCCAAGAGGGACCTGGTACCAGCAAACAAATGTTGTCAACAGGTAAGAGTAGCACATCAAGGCCTGTACCTGGATGTGCCCATGAAAGCCCTGGCAGGCGCAGTCCACCCATGGATGGAGGCAGTGAACTGCACACCCTACCAGGTATGGTCTGCAGCTGTCCATAAACACCTGTGTAGGGCAGCCACATAGCAGAACTTTGTGCATGCATACCCACACACTATGCAAACACACCCAGGGTGACCCCATACCTACACACACCACATCCCCTCGCCCAGCTCTCCACAGTACACCCCTCACCCACACACATGGTGTCAAATGTATGGCCCACCCTCGGCCTCTGTCAAACCAACACCACACCCTGTGCATATGATGATACCTGTGCCCCATCCCTGTCATCCATACCATTGATGCAGGGACAGGCTGATATGGTTCAGATGCACACAGTGACTGTACAACAGTGTACCACAGTACTGCAGTGTAACATGTTGTAAGGAGTAGAGTGTGAGGCATATTTGGCAGGTAGTGTAGCCATCCAACAATGATGCCTTATAGCTGTTAGTAACACTGGTTGGTTGTGGTCTCTATAATGTTATCCATTTTTCTTGTAGGTGTACATGTGTCAGCACTAGGATGCCCTGTGCATATGATGATACTTGTGCCACATCCCTGTCATCAATACCATCAATGCAGGGACAGGCTGATATGGTTCTGATGCACACGATAACTGTACAACAGTGTACCACAGTACTGCAGTGTAACATGTTGTAGGGAGTAGAGTGTGAGGCATATTTGGCAGGTAGTGTAGCCATCCAGCAATGATGCATTATAGCTGTTAGTAACACTGGTTGATTCCAGTCCCTATAATGTTATCCATTTGTGTTGTAGGTGTACATGTGTCAGCACGAGGATGGTCTGCAGTCATATTCCACAATGGGGTATGTCACTGTGCTGACACCATGGCTGTGACATATCTGAGGTACAGTCGAACACATTTCACAGGTTACTAAACCGGTTACTGCCTGTGTCACATGGACAGGTGGCCCGCTGAGGCATGTATACCCTGCAACCTGATGTAGACCCATCCACATACACACACACTGTTACTTAGCAACACTGGGACTAGACCCCTACCTATCTATGTCGTGATACTGAAGTGTCTGGCTTACATTGCACATACCACGCAGCGTTTAGGGTGAGGTGTGTCCCAGGTTACATGGTACATGCAGAATATACCCCGACATGTACAGTATGCTAATGGGGGATGTAATGGGTGTATTTGGATGATACATAGTGTGACATACTGTCATATACACATTTACAGACACATAACAGCCAGACACACATCTAAGATATCAGGGATTATCACTGCTAACCAACATGACCGTGTCTCCAATGTGTTACAGGTAGGCTGCACACATCACATGAATAACTGGCTTGGATTGTGGTAACAGTTACCTGTATGATTGATGGTGACAGTGGTAACCATAATGTGGTACATGGGACATATACCTGCTGTATATTGGTGTAATAACACTGTACACAGCACCCACTGGATATTGTACTCCCTGAAACCTATGATGACACTCTGCCATACCCACCATCACACACTGGCCGCGATTGTGATACAACCCATAGTATACCCCAACATTGGTACTAAAGGGATATGCATCTCATGCACATACCACATGAGTAGTAGGGTGTCAAACAAGCGTAGGTTGCCTGTACATATCCCAGTTGGATACCTGCCATCTGCACATCTGTGCAGGGACTGACAGTCATTAGCTTGGCAGGTAGCTATGCAGTAGCATGACTGCATTGACAGACCAGTAAGGGGTATATACTGTGACACAGCTCACACACCACGGATAAAACAGGGAGGCCTCAGTGTCCAGCCATGCTTGCAGATGTGCCTGTTGTCAGTACTACATTAAGCACTCTGCTCTTGCCTGGGTTAGCACTGTCAACAGTAGTACTGCCATAATACACTACATGCCAGTGTGACAGCAAGTACCCTTGGCTACTACACCTGTATGTAACATATTCACACAGATAACAGTGCTGTACAGGCATCATATATGTCTGTGTCCCACACATGACACTCACACCCCTTGCTACTGTAATGACAGCACATAGGTGCATGTATTGTACATGGCATTACATACACTTACTACAGGTTATCAACCTGGGTTGTGTGTCCTGGTTACCAGGGCTAAGCTATGCTTAGCAAGTATCAACATTGCTGCAATATAACAGCTAAGCTGATTTGCGCACTGGTAAGCACTGCCTACACTGTGTAAGTGCCCGTACATTTACCCATAGCTTAGCACCGCTTAGCTTTGCGCAAACCCACGCAAACCCACTTAAAGCTGCTCAAAACTGCCTTAACCACTCTGTATCTGACAGCCCTTGTCCTGCCCAGCAACAAAATGAACAGCACTTGCAGGGCTTGAACCCAGGACCCTTTACACTGAAGTCACAACACTTAACCACTACGAAGAGTGCTGTTGTTTTACCAATATAGTTGTCAATACACATATTGAGTAGTATTGAACATTTGCATGTAGTTCCTAAAGTGTGTAGTCTTTGTTATTAATATGACTGTTGCATCACATATGTTGTTTTATCATAATGTGCACATAGCAGATACATACTGTGAGATACATGTGGGAGGGTATACACAACAGTGACATTTACTCATGACAGGAATATGGTTGTATACATATAATAGGTCTATATATGTCTACATGTACATACACATGTATACTCATACATATGTCTGTATACACATCTGTATAGTGCTACATATATATGGTCATGTGAACATCTCTTTTGTATGCACATATATATATATATATATATATATATATATATATATATATATACATATATATACATATATATATGTATATATATATATATATATATATGTGTGTATATATAGATATACATATATGTATATATAGATATATGTTTATATAGCTATATATGTATGCACATCCTGTGTGTACAGATATGCCTAGTTCTGTTGTTATATATGTAGATATCTATAACTATATGTGCATACATATCTATTCTGATATACCTACTACTGTCAATATATATATATAATATATGTAGATATCCATCCGTATATGTGCATATGTATCACTATCTGTATATGTGTAGACATATATTGCTCTGTATATCTATATATCTGGGTGTGTATATGTATATCTATGTACATATACATATCCATCTATATATGTCATGATGTATATGTGTAATTAACTGCGGTGGTGGTGCTGCGGTAGCATTGTTGCCTCACAATAAGATGTTATCCCGTTTGATTCTCAGCTAGAGCATCTTCTGTGTGGAGACATGCGTGAATGGGCGTACCTTCGTTGAAGGTTGTGCGTCAGGGCCGGCAACTCGGCACATAAAAATCTACTGCCAATTATTAGCGGACTGGACACGTATATGTGTAATTACCTATATAGATATCGGGATAGTTATATCTACGTATATTTTCACCATAAGTCCTGAACATGGAATGTAGCCCTACCTCAGCCCCTATAGTCCCAACTTCGTAGTGCAAGGGGATGTCAGGTATGTATAGCAGGTATATTAGTAGACTATTGCTAGTGTAATAGGGATTGTCTTCACAGACATGGTGTGTTTGGCAGGTCACATCTGCTTTTTCACATGTGCGCCATTGGATACTGACAGATATCCTAAGGGCATCATAGTACAGTACTGCTGCTAGCACGTAATGCTCCTGTGGACTATAGCAGAGATATTGGCCAATATATGTGGACATTCTGACACACTATGTACAGTCCAGTGGTATAAACAGAACCCCTTAGTGCAAAACATGTGGACCAAGCCTGACAATATGGATGTTAACAGCGATGTAGATGGGTATAACACATAACTATTGGTATACATTTGCCCCCATAGGTTATGCATTCACACACCCCTGTCTGCCCTGACACATAATAACTGCTGGCACAGAGGTGCCATGGCCAAATACTACCCATTAGATATTGACATACATCTGTGCAGCATCCCACTGCTCTGTCTGATATACATGACTCTTAAGGGTGGCCCGGCAGCAGTACATCTGGCAAGTATCTGGACATGACATCTCACTGGATAAGTATGATAAGCTGCTAGGCATGTAACAAAGCACTGTGCAGGCTACAGGCAGACTGGCTCAACACTGGCCTACATTTTCTATGGGGGAATGCACATGTACCTGCATATATAGCAGGCTCTACAGGCATGTCACAGCACAGGGTAAGATACACCCGTGTGAAGGTGCATAACCACAACCAGTGTGAGCACAGCCACAGCCACATATGGTAATCTAGCATAATATTATAGTATATGGACTATCTGTTCAACACCATCCTCATATGTGTCACTCACACACTAACCCTACATATACTGGGCCACTACGCACTGTGGTCTGATGCCTGTCTGTGGTATGGGACATGTGTGTGTTTGGCCCTACAAACATGTAAGCCAATATGGTAACATACAGTGAAGCAGCATGTAACATCAGATAGGACGGGACCAAGAACAATTACGTCTACCACAGTCTGTACACAGGCCAAAGTACATATTAACAAGACACACACTGTTGATTTTCACCATAAGTACACAAGCCTCAGTACTGTACAAACAACCACAGAATGTCCAGGTTTTGTCATCAAATATAACCCCTACTGTACATAACATGTGTAGCAGTCTGATATCTCACTGGCTTGTTATCAGATATGATGACACTAATTAAGGTGTACAGCACATATGCACCTCTTAATGCATGACATATGTACAAAGGTTGACAGAGATGTGGCTGGAAGCACATACACAGGGCCAATATTGACATGTTGCTGTGATAACCTCATATATTTGCTGTTGTAACAGGGTTTGCTGCAACATATGTCCTATGAGGGATATGAAGTCATTAACTGTCATGGCTTTCACCATGTACAGACTGCAGTCCTCACACTACCTTCTGCAGTTCACAGATAGATGCTCTGTGGGTAACACATGAAACCAAAGGCACCACACACTGCTCGGTCTGCAGATGACCCTACGGATGGGGATTCCTCATAAACATAGAACTGACATGGCAGGTATTAAAACATGTAGGACAGCCATATCCACACACACCCTGTTAAACCAACATTT
This sequence comes from Protopterus annectens, assembly GCF_019279795.1. Classification (NCBI taxonomy): domain Eukaryota; kingdom Metazoa; phylum Chordata; order Ceratodontiformes; family Protopteridae; genus Protopterus; species Protopterus annectens. Next base: position 974,505,260 of record NC_056730.1, on the reverse strand, counting down.
CTTCAAATGCAGTATAGCAGCACTTACAGTCTGCAGTCAGGTCAGGCACATCCCCCTCCTGTGTGTTGCCCTGTTTCCACAGTGTATGTTGTTAGAGGTAAATCCCCAATCCATCTGAAATGCTGTTTGCCAAACAACAGATTGAGTTCCTGCTCACAGTGAATGAAAAGGCCCAACACCAACATGATGTTCCTAGATATTGAAGTGTGTTTCCATGCAATTGGCTATGGGAACGTTACCACAGCTGTTCCACATGCAATCAGCTAGGGGAGGATTGCAATTCATGCAGAAGCTATCAGCTGATCATGAGCATCACTTCAAATACACATGCTGCTGCCTAAACAAAGCAGGTGCAGGTCTCCACATCCACCAGTGAGGGAGTGAGAGAGACAGACAGAGACAAAGACAAGTCAGAGAGGGGTGGGAGAGTAAAACTTAAGCATGTTTGTGTCACACACCTACCAGTACAGGGTATCAAACCCCTGACGACTATGTAGTGCTATCACATTTCTATGCAGTTATTGGATGCACCACAAAGGTTAAATGTTTTGGACCCCTCAAAACGTATATGTGATGGTGAGTGACATCTGCAATAGGGATATGGTAGCTATACGGTTGGTGTAGTACACGTGCCTGTCTGTATGTACAGGTGCCAGCATCAACTCAGCCACATTCTCACAGGGATGCACACACATTGACACACTTGGCAGGGCCAGGCATACAACTCATCACTGGTGAGATTGCCACAACACATTACTGTGCAGGTATCACATGCACACAGGGGTCATAGGGAGGTTATATGGGCAAAGGGTATGGGGAGATGCATGCCATCAGACAGCATGCTTCAGTATGCCAATGGGGGTTGTAGTGAGTGTGAATGTGAACATACACATCATACAACACACACATGCACACACACACACACACACACACAGTGCCAGTACTGACATGCATGCGTGCATTGATTCATGGGTGTGTAGTGGTTAACTGTGCCAGACAGCTATACAAGGCTAAGTGATGGGTATACCTTGGCATCAGGCCACATGACAATGGTCTGCATTGTGGCTCAGGTTTGTATATTCTGGATTTGCACACACCGGTGGGTATTGTATTCACCATCCAGTCACCTGGGTGACTATTGTGTGTGGCCAATGCTGTGCATTGCTTGCCATGTATGTGTTCCTTAGTCCATGACATGGATGGTGTCTGTGATGTGCACACCTCCCACATGCATGTACAGTGACATGTGGAACTGGGGTGTCTGGCCCATGTTGTGTACACATATTATCATGAGATGTGCCAGTCCTGAACTCATGTGGCGGGAACCAGTAATGGACAGCAGGTTTACCTTGCACCTACATTAACAGCATGTTAACAGCATTCCCTGGTGTCAGTGGCATCTGTCCATACAGGGCATGTTTTCAGGCATGGTATGTCCTTTGTGGGTCACATTTGATGGCACCACAGGTGTTGTAGGTGTCCAGTGGGGAACATAGGGAAGGTGCACTCTCTGCATGTACATGCCTTTTGGACAGATGGACAGGGTGCCATGCCCTCTGTAGACCACTGCAATCACTCCATAGTTACTATCAGTGGAAAATATGCAGTGTACTACCAACATAGCGGCTGTTGCCTAGGCAAGTGTGTGTGTGTATGAGACATGGGTTGAGAGTGTTCTCTGGCTAATACTAGGGTTGCTAACTTTGTTTGTCTGGCCTTGATGTCACATGTATGGGTATGGAGTTGCACCCCAGCCTCTTGGCTATTTCACACCTGCTATCCTTGTATGGTGGACATTGTGATATATACTAGGGCCACCATATAAGAAATTTGCAAAACCCGTTCGACATTGGGCCCAGTTGTTACATACTCACAACCACCTCCACACAGGATACGAGTTACACACACACACACACACACACACACACACAGATGCACACACACACATGCACGCACGCGTGCATACACGCACACACGAACACATGTGTGCACGCTTGCGCGCACGTGCACACCACAGAGATAACTAGAGAACTCCTTCCTCAAAGGTATATTTCACATTGGATGACATCAGCAGGATTGCCAAAGTGGGGCATTCGAATTGTAGTGAGTGTGGCTAGGCTAAAATACATTGCTCCCTACACAGACATTAAAACACACACAAAACATCCACAACCGACATGTGTGGGTATAGAAACCCTAACAGGGGTCTATATCACACTACAGCATGAAGCTGTTATAGGATGCACTACGGGGATTACTGGAAAACTCCTTCCCCAAAGGTGTATTTTACAGTGAATGACATCAGCAGGATTGCCAAAGTAGGGCATTTGAAATGCATTGAGTGTGACTAGCCTAAAATGCATTGCTCCCTACACAGACATTGAAACATACTCATAACGTCCAGAACTGCCATGTGTGGTAATAGAACCCTATCAGAGTTCTATATCACACTACAGCAGTACGCAGTTATGGCACGCACTACAGAGTTTACTGGGCTACATCTTTCCCAGAGGTGTATTTCTAGGTGGATGACATCGGCAGCCTTATCAAAGTAGAGAATTTGAAATGTATGTAGTGTGACTACCCTAAAAAGCATTGCTCTCTACACAAACAGACACACACACAAACAGACACACTTGCCAAGTCTGGGATTAGAACTCCTACCTAACTTTTATCACACTACAGCAGTACGCAGTTATGGCACACACTACGGAGATTACTGGACTACAACCTTCCCAGAGATGTATTTCTAGGTGGATGACATCAGCAGCCTTACCAAATTAGAGAATTTCAATTGTAGGGAGTGTGACTACCCTAAAAAGCATTGCTGTCTACACAGACAGAAACAGACACACACACACACACACACACACACACACACACACACACACACACACACACACAGTTGCCATGTCTGGGATTGGAACTCATACCTAACTAGTTTAGCACACTACAGCAATACACAGTTATGGGACTCACCACGGAGATTACTGGGCTAAAACTCTCCCAAAGGTGTATTTCACAGTGGATGACCTCAGCAGGCTTGTCATAGTAGGGCTATGGGGAGGGCAGTGTGTGTGCATGGGCCATAACCCATTCATCTAGAGGTGAAAACATCACATGTGGGCACACACAGGGTCATATTTCACAGGTACATGTATACAGCTGCTAGATGACTACTTCCTTGTACAGTCATGTTGCACAGCTAGCACGTGCACCACATAGTCTGTAATGCTGACAGATACCGGTGGCTAGTATCTGCAGTGAGTGACATCTGACCCTCGTGTGGTTGGGGCCCTTTGGCTGTGTGCTGGGTGGGACAGGCCTGGATGGCTCCTTGTCACAATCACCCTCTTCCACACATCTATGTACATCTACCTTTGGCTTATTATAGTGTGTTGTCCTTACATATATGTCTGTATTCCTATCCACTGTGTGTGCAAGGCATGAGTGGTGCATACTGAGGAGTGTATGCACTAACATTTGTGACTGCCAGATATGTCTGGTCCACTGGTGTTTGCAGACATGGCCTTCATGTGTTTAAGTGTGTGAGCATGCCCAGTATGACCTTTCAGTATGTTGTTGACTGACATTGCCTTCATTTCTCTAAGTGTGTGAGCATGCGCAGTATGCCCATCTGTATTTAATGTGTGGATCGAGTCCAGGTAGTTTGTACTGCAGTGCTGACCTTTGTGTTGTACACCTACAGGTAGCATGCTGTTTCTGCAGAGTATCCGTCGATCATTTGGCACTGACTGTTACTACATTTCTGCATAAGATGGGGGGCACATCTGACTATTTCTACATTTCTACACAGGATTGGGGGGGCACACCTGACTGTTACAACATTTCTACGTAGGATGGTGGGGACACACCTGACTATTTCTAAATTTCTACACAGGATGAGGTTGCACACCTGACTGTTATTACATTACTACGTAGGATGGGGGGGCACACCTGTCTATTTCTAAATTTCTACACAGGATTGGGGGGCACACCTGACTGTTATTACATTACTATGTAGGATGGGGGGGCACACCTGTCTAGTTCTACATTTCTATACAGGATTGGGGGGGCACACCTGACTGTTACTACATTTCTACATAGAATGGGGGGCACACCTGACTATTCCTACATTTCTACACAGGATGAGGGGGCACACCTGACTATTATTACATTACTATGTAGGATGGGGGGCACACCTGTCTATTTTTACATTTCTACACAGGATTGGGGGGCACACCTGACTGTTATTACATTACTATGTAGGATGGGGGGGGCGCACCTGACAATTTCTACATTTCTACACAGGATTGGGGGGCACACCTGCTGTTAGCACATTACTATGTAGGATGGGGGCACACCTCTCTATTTCTACATTTCTACACAGGATGGATGGGCACACTTGACTGTTATTACATCACTATGTAGGATGGGGGGACACACCTGACTATTTCTACATTTCTACACAGGATTGGAGGGGCACACCTGACTGTTATTACATTACTACGTAGGATGTGGGGGGCACACCTGACACTTGTACACATTTGCTATGACTGTACTGGTATGTCAGATACTCCAATTTCATTCTGTATTCTTACCTATCATGCTAACTAGAGACATACCAGTGTATTACAGATCTTAGCTTTGGTTGCCCTACATATTAGTGTATGACTTCCTACCCTTCAGAACTAACATCCCACTGCTTGACCTGTTGTAGTCTGTCTGTGTAGGCATGGGGGGTGGTTACCCATAGCCATCATTCAGAGGCCATAGCGCAGGCTCTGTTTGTGTTTGTATACACCTGTCCTGCTGGCTGAGACTGTTGTTGGGTATGTGAACCGCCCTGACTGGCATGTGTGAGTCATATGGACACATATGTCACCCAGCACATTTCCTGGAGTGGGTTTTGTCACCCTGTGTAGTACTGGCTACTATGGTGACTCCAGTATGTGTTACAGATGTCATGGTGCCACTATGGGTGTCTACTTTCTGCTGCCATAACATTCAGCCACCCAATTCCCTTGCATGCTCACATCCATATGATAGATACATGTAACGACACATTCTACTCCATTTGGCAATTGGTAGGTTGATTGACTTACCTTGTGGGTGTGCCAGAATTGCAGATGGTGCTGTAGGGCTGCCTATGACGAATGCACATAGTACACACCCTATACATGGTTGAGTACACATAGTGTCATGTTTGGCATCCCTTTTACTGTATGTGTGAGTCAAAAAGAGGTGTCATTCCCTGGGTACCTACTGTGTCAGTGTATGTGCTTTGCGTTGTCTCTTTGCCGCGGCCTAGGCATACTGGGCATGCCTCTATCTGCCTACTGGGGCAGGCTCAGGTTGTTCCTCCTCCGAGTCACTCTGTGCCTGTGCAGGCCTTGGCATTGGTAGGGGGGCTGTGTGGCCCTGCCCTGTGCTGTTCCTGCTGTAGCTGTTTCCGCAGGATCATATTGTGTAGCATAGCACATACCATAACAATTTGTATACATGTAGCTGAAGAGTACTTCAAGGCTCCACCGGATGTGTCCAGACACCGGAACCATGACTTGAGCATCCCAAACACATGCTCTATTATAAGTCTGGTCTGTGCGTGCGCCTCATTATGGTGTTCTTGTTCAGGTGTGTGTGCATTTCTGATGGGTGTCATCAGCCATGGCTCCAGTGTGTAACCAGCATCCCCCACTAGGTGACCGTAGGGGATGTCCCCATTGGCAAATCTCTGGTACAGCTGCATCAGATGCCAAATGTGGGAATCGTGATAGCTTCCAGGGCAGCCAGCACACACAATCATTATAATGCCCTGGGCATCACAGACAACCTGGCAGTTGATGGAGGGGATGCCCCTGCGGTTGATGTAGGCCTTACCCTGATCAACAGGTGGTACTTTTATGCGTGTGTGCGTGCAGTCTATAGTAACCACTACCTCAGGGTATTCTGCTATTTGGTGGAAGAGATGCATATTGCTGGCCAGCACCTCACGGGTTGAGGAAATATACGTGCTCACTGGCATGTGCTGACATGGCATCCAGGAACTGGTGGAATACTCTGGATGCTGATGCCTGTGAGATCCCCATGATATCCCCAGTTGAGCTTTGGGAGGTACCTGTGGCTAGTATTCCTAGGCCTACACATATCTTTCTATCCACTGGGATGGGTTCCCCTCGGTCAGTTTGGTGTGTCAGGCGTGGCCGGCACAGCTCAACAATTTGCTGTAGGAAGTCCCTGTCCACTCTATAGCGCTCCACTATCTCCAGCTCATGTAGCCTCTAGTAGGTTACCCTGGGTCTGTACACTCTTCTCCATCTCCTCACAGTGGGTTGATCAGCAGCATTCACATCCTCACCACCCTCAGCCTCTTGCACATGTTGTTCTATGTTGCCTGCTGCAGCCCCCCCCATTTTGTAGGTTTGTTTGTTAAAAGTTCCTTGCTTGTATACAGTGGTGGTATAGAGTGTGGGAAAAACCAAAGGGGAAGGTGTTTGCATAGTTTATAGTAGTGTTCTGGGCTGGGCTGGGCTGGTCTGCTGCCTGTGTAATTGGCTGATTCTGAACTATTTCACCTGCCAGCTATGCTAGTTCACCTTGATTACCTTCCTACTGCTGTTTTCCCTTCCCATTGCCTTCCTGTTTAAGCCCGGGGGTGCTCAGCGCAAACACAGTGCTCAAACATGCACAGTGCTGCTATTTCCTGGTTTAACTTTTTATTCTTCCTTTAAAACCCGGTGCATGGTGTGCACACCCGCTTAGGCAATGTAAAGAGTGCTAGGCAAATTCAGACACACCCCCTAGCTTAGCTGTGCCACAGGGCTCCAATCCGCTTACAGTATGCCTGACACACACCCCTATGATGTCAGCTAACTCCTAGGCTTTAACCAAGCTATTCCTACTCTTACACTGTTGGGACCTGACTAGCATGCTGGGGAAAACTAGGATTCACTATCATTCCCCTCATTTGCATAGGATTGTCTGGTAATGCATAGTTACATGTCTCACACTGAGCCTCCCCCCCTTAGCAACCACTACTCACTGGCCGTGTTGTCTTCTGCCTGCCATTGGCTTGCATGGCAAAATACTAATTTTAGTTTGAATGCTTAATTTAGTTTATTTCGTTATTTTCCCCCCGATCCCATTTGCGCACCGCTGCACAAAGCTTAAACAGCCAAGATCGGCAAAAAATAATGAAAGTTGATTTTTTAATTTTTTTTGCTTGTTTGCAATACCAATGGCCTTATACTTGGCCATTGGCATGCTTACTAACTGATATGCGGCCTTTATTTGGAGCTGTCATAGCTACGTTTTGGAGTTTGCAGAAATGTACTCGGTTACTAACCGAGTACATTTCTGCAGATTGCACTAGTCCTGCATGGCCGGTTGCAAGCTTCCTGAATCGCAAAATCACCTCATTTGCATGGATTTCATCTGCAAATGGGGTAATTTGCATACAGGGGCTTAGTCCATGCAGGACTATTGCAGGAGCGCTTGTGCACACCCCTGCAGACTGTTCCTGGATCGCACGGCAGACATATTGCCTGCTAGAGCTCCTGCACCGATCTTGCATGCTGTGCAAGGCATAGAGAATCCGGGGGATTGTCTTTTACATTTGTTTATTTATTACATTTTTTTTTTTTATTTGAAAAGAAGAATTTTTTGTACTTGATGTTTTTCCAGAAATTCATTATATTCTTGCAGAAATAAAAAAGAAAAAAAGAAGAAAAAGAACAATTAAATCCTAGGTCATCATACAAGCTATATAAATAAATTATATGCATTCCAAGGTTAAATATATATATATATATGGGTGTATATACAAACTTATAAACAAATGTGCAAACACACACACACACACACACACACACACATATATATATATATATATATATATATATATATATATATATATATATATATATATATATATATATATACTGGAACACAAATAGTGAGCAGAATCATAATTCACTGACTTTTATTTCTCCCAAGGATTTAACCTCTTTACCTGTGTTGGTGCAACATAGAATTTAACACATTGAGTAAGGGAAAATAAGTTGCCAGATCAATACACACACACTCATATATATATATATATATATATATATATACATATAAATATATAAATATATATATATATATATATATATAAATATATATATATATATATATATATATATTATATATATAAAAAATATATATATATTTAGGCAGATATGGATAACCTACTGGTGGACACTCGAGATTCAGTTGCTAGAGGCTTAACCCATGGAGCAGCAGAGTTCCTAGATAGGAAATTACTGTCTGTAGTTTAAGGTGTGAGGGAAGTGATTACCTTTTTGGGGGGATTTTCCCCCTTCTTTGAGTTGGTGCGACTGTGGAGTTGTTATATATGTTTGAGGATGTGGGGGGGGGGAGTTTGTCCCCCTTCAAATTACACTTAAAAAAAGTGTTTTTCAGCAGTTTATTTTCAGTGAATGTAGTTCAGGGACCCTGAGCCTCAGTGCGTTCACCTTCAACCACTGACAGTTGAAGGTATATATATATATATATATATATATATATATATATATATATATATATATATATTGGGCTTTCTGGGTTTCCTCTGGGTACTCCGGTTTCCTCCCACATTCCAAAGACATGCACCTGGAGCATTTCTCCCTGGGCCTCCGCTGAAAACAGGCTCTGTGGAACCTAGTCGGACTTTCCCGGTCAACAAATGTTAAATAAATAAAAAAAGAAAATAAACATATATATATATATATATATATATATAGAGAGAGAGAGAGAGAGAGAGGGGGAGGCACACACACACACACACACACACACACACATACATATATATATATATATATATATATATATATATATATATATATATATATATATATATATATATATTGGTGGTGTGCCAGTTCGCACCCTAGGATGTGTCAAAACTGATGTATAAATATTGTAAGTAGTATTATGATATATGTTAAAACTGATGTCTTGTAAATAATATAAATATTGCTGTACAGAATATATGTTATTCTTTAAGTAAACATGAGTATGTCTTTCTATTATGCAGAGTGACAATGTGTGTAACAAACAATTGCCTGGTTAGTTTAATGTATACAAAGGAGGGTATGACCTTGGAGATGAGAGAAGCTGGCCTCTCAGTGGGAGTGGTACCTAGCACAGTGGTCCTGGGAAGTGTTTTGTGGAGGAGGAGTCACAACCAGAAGGAGCCTGTGACAATTTGAAGATAGTCTGCTTAAGAATCTAACCAAGGGGATACAGGCTGAATTTATTTTGAAACTACACCTAAACTGGCATGAGAGATTGCTGAGTTTGTGTGTAGTTTTTGTTTCATGCTCTGAAGAAGAGATTGTACCACTGAATTATTATTTTGCTTTCTGTTTTAATAAAACTATTTTATGAACAAAGTGCCTCTTCTATCTCATTTTTATACCACATCAGTGAGTGCAGTGTGCAAAACTGGCATACAAAATTTTGTGCCAACAAGAATCTGTAGTTTATCTTTCTTTGCCTGAAATTTAAGCAATTGTTTCTCCAACTGAAGAAACGGCAGTACAGTGGTGTGGAGTCTTGGACTAAGAGTTTCGTCCTGTGTGGGTAGTATGTCTATGTTTAACAAAAGTGTAACTGCTGCAACCTATTACTGCTGCAGTCAAGGGGGTGGTGACAGTACCAAGTCTATAGTCACATCAAAGACCATTCTACCTCCTAAACAACTAACCAGGAGGGAAGACTTCAAGATATGTCTTGTGAGCATTGAATGGTACACCCACTAGTACAATACCAAACTGCCAAACATTTTCGTGGACATGGAAGGGATTAAATATCAGGCCTATAATAAGGTTAAATGAGTACTGTTAGCTCATTGGTGTTACTGCTGAGACACAAGCTCAGAAGGTCATAGCGGAGCATTTTCTCCTAAAACTTATGTGATTTAAAGCATGTATTTATTCTATGGTTAGATCCTGAGGGCCAACATACAAAAAGATAAAACAATGGAAAAGTTAGCCACTGATAGATTTAAAACGGCTTAGCCTGCTGCTTCAGGAAAGTAACTGACCCTAAGGTCACTAAAATGTTGTTGTACTGCCAGACAGATTGTTATGTAATGAAACTGTGTTTAAAACTGAGCAGTCTAAGTCTATGGCAAAGCATGCGTCAAATTCCAGTATCAAAGAGAAAGTGAATCTGTGAGCATACTTTGTTTTAAATGTGGAAAAATGGTCATATAGTTGGATTTTGCACAAGTAATGGACACACTCTTATAGCTATGAAGACTGTGCCTGGTGAAAAACAAGCTACTGATGATGTTGACCCTATGGAATGTGACCCTATGGAATGGGATAAATTAACTGCCAGAACAGTTCAGTCAGCTTTCTGCTATTGTGCTGCTACAAAATTATCCATCCATACAGAACCCCTTTTCCCATTTTTCACATGGTGTTAGGGTGTTACTGCACCAGTGAAAATCATCTAGAGCCAAGGTTCACACCACTGGGTGGCTAGCCCTGCCTTAGCTGTTCTTTCATACCACACATTCATATGCACACTCACACCTGTGGCCAGTTTAGAGTTTCCATTCCAGATACTGTATGTTTTTGGAATACAGGAGGAAACCGCAGCACCGGGGGAAACCCATGCAAACACAGGGAGGACATGAAGACTCTGCATAGATTATGGGTAGGGAACTGGAAAGACTAATACTAATAAAGCTGTATGGTTATGCTTACAATAGCACAATATGTCTGTAAAAATAATATCTTTACTTAAAAAGCAGTTGAAGTAATCTACATTCATGCATATGAAAAACTGTATCCTATTTCACAAGTAGAAATACAAACTGTATTTGGAAAGATTGCTGTTGTGACCAGTTTAACAGATGATATGATAACAAAGACTTCCCCACTTCAACATTTTATGAGGGCAATAGGAAGAAGGTAATTATTTTGACAGACCTTGTTATCAGTGTTGGGATGGGAACCAACAAGCGAGTAAAATTACACCATCACCTGCTCTGGGAAAAATAGGGACCAACCACTAAACTTATTTATAAGGAAGTCTAAAACAAAGATCAACGCATGGTGTTAGAAAGCCCTAAAGGCAGAATTATGTGGCTAAGGATACAGAGAGAGGAAGAATCTACACCAGTTAATGTAATATGGCAGCATACACCTATGAAAGTGCAGCTTGCAAGAGTAGAACCACTAGATGGAAGGGAGTCACACAGTGAAATACTGCAGCCTAAAAAGTGTTACAGAGCATGGAGTAAAAAGCAGAGCAGAAAAGAAAGAAAGAATCACTCACTGAAAGGTTCTGTTCTAGGGACATGAAATTAAACGTAACAAATGCACAACCTGAGCAGAATATTAAACTTTCGGCCAAGATGAAAGAGAAAGCCTTAGGAATGCAGAATTCTAAACACCATATAAGTGGTGAGAAACATGAATGTTAAAATAAGAAAGACTTCACTAGAGCAGTAAAACAGGAATGAATAGGACCTGTACAGATAGTTAAACCAATTTCTGTCAAGGTAAGACAGAGCATCAGATAAGGAAGAATCTAGGTAATGGATATCTGTGTGGAAGGAAGGAAAAAATAAAATTGAATATAAATTCTGTTCTGCTGTACCCCTTGCAGAGGAACAACAAATTAGACAGGAAATTGAGAGGGTGGTGTTACATCACTAAGTCAGAGGGAGAGCGAGAGAGAGAGAGAGAGCTACATAGGGAAGAAAAGAAACTGGAGAGTGTAATGATACCAAGAAAAACAAATAAGAAAGAGATAGCACTGACACTAAAAACATTGGAATATGTTAATTAATTTATTTATTGGCATTTGATTAAAGGGGAAGTCTAACTGGGTAGAAAAACATTTTCAGCAGAGGTCAGGGAAGAAAAACTCCAAATTATTACAAAACATTTTAAGAACAATAGTTTTACAATATCCAAAAATAAAACAAAAAACAGCTGCTGTTTAAATAGTTATAACAAATTAGACATAATATAAAAACCTTGGTTAAAAATCTATACAGATTATATGACAATCATTTAATATTTTGAGAAATTTTAATTTGTAGAGAAATTAAAGATAAGTTAGTCTAATAAAAATAGGAATAGCAGTATGAAGTAAGGAAAAAACAGGCTTATGGTATTAGAGAAAGCATTCCTGATACAAGCACAGTCCCATGCAAGTACAAAAAGGTGCAAAGGCCAAAATACCAACTGAACCAAACAACAAACAGCGCACTGATGAAGGCTTTGAGCTGAAACTGGTATGCAGTGTGTATTTATTTTATTTTATATGAGTTATTAAAGTATTCTTTTGAAAGGGTTGTCGCCTCACAGCAAGAGGTTCTCCAGTTCGATTCTCGGCTGGAGCGCCTTCTGTGTGGAGTCTGCATGTCCTCCCCATGGTCAAGTGACGTATAAAGACGTGCAGGTAGGTGCGTGCATGAATGGGTATGCCTTCTTTGAAGGTTGGGCGTCGGGCTGACAACTCGGCACCGTAAAAATCCACTGCCAATCATTAGCGGACCGGAGTTCCGCTGGGGCAACCCCATAACCGGGAAAAGCCGAAAGAGTTATTAAAGTATTCTTTTGGAAGCTGATTGATGGTGCTGGCTGTTTATTGTTTAGTTCAGTTTATATTTAGAGAGAAATTTAGGGAAGAGAATTAGATAGCAGTAAGGAAGTGAAAAAGGGAGAATAAGGAGTCATAAGGGATGAAAGGATACCTGTTCACATTTAGGGATATAGTTTATCATGGTTTTTTGCAAGAACATGGCCAGATTTTAGCTAGGAAGTCTTTCAGAGTGGTTTTGAAAACTGGGAGGGAGATTATAGACCTGATGGATACAGGTAAGGAGTTTTAGGCCTTAGCAACCTTGTACAAGTATAGACAATGTGCAGCAGATCTGCTAGATTTGTAGACAGACAGGAGGTTTTGATCACTGGGTCGCAACATCTGACTGGGAACATAGTTGTGTAGAATTTTTTTAGTGCTGGACATAACTTTATAGGTGGTAAGAAGTTATGTATGATAGTTGATATGGCAGTTCTAACCAAGTACGGCTTTTCAGTGATATGCAGTGGTGGGTTCTGAAAGGGGCATGTGCTGCAAATTTAGCAACTTTGTTATAGCATTGCTCAGTTTTAATTTTTGTGAAGCCTGGAGGTTAGTAAGAATGGGAGTGCTATAAAGAAGAGTGGGGAGGAGGTAAGTAGTGGCAGGTGTAGTTTTAGTTGCACTGGTGAGAAAGTTTTTGGCTCTGTAAAGCATCCCTAGTTTTTGATGAGTTTTTCTTATGCAATTTTGTATATCCAGGTTGAATGTAAGATGATCATCCACTATCACCCCTAACAGTTTTCTATGGTAAGTGACTTCAATGGTTGTATTATCAAGAGAGAGGACTTTAACTTTTGTTTCTTCATAAGAGAGAGATATGTACTTTGTACTTCATTTGTTTCAAGAGTACTTTGAGGGGTTGATGAATGAAGAGAATGAGAGAGAGAAGGTTGGATGATGTGGGGATAGTGAATCAGGAAGTGCAACGGATTAGCAAGGAGGAAGTAAGGACAGCTATGAAGAGAATGAAGAACGGAAAAGTTGTTGGTCCAGATGACATACCTGTGGAAGCCAGGAGATGTTTAGGAGAGATGGCAGAGTTTTTTTTTAACCAGATTTTTTAGTGGAATCATGAAAAGTGAGGAGATGCCTGAGGGGTGGGGAAGAACTATATTAGTACCGATTTTTTTTCAGATGTGCAAATGAGAGTTGAATCATCTGCATATTGTATTAGGGTAGGCTGTCATGTGGTAGTATACAGGGTGTGGGTGAAAATGTTAAAGAGGAGGGGCCAAGGATAGAGCCTAGTGCTACACCGGCGGTGGCCAGGAGGTAAGCCAAGAGTGTGGAGTGCCATTTTACTGATTGATACCTATTGGACAGGTAGCTTGTGAACCACAGAAGGGTGGGCTGAGAGAAACCTAATGAGGACGTGTGAAGTAGAATTCTAGAAATAAGGAAGAGACTAGTTTGCCATTATGTATAGCTTTATTGACAGCATCAATATAGGTTAGAAGGGCATTGATAGTACTATGGGAAGGATGAAAGACATGTTGTGTACGGGATAGGAGATCTTCCTCAAGGAGATAGTCTAGCAATTGTTTTTGAATACATTTTTCAAGTATTTTGGTTAGGGGAGATAACATTGCTATAGGTCTAACGTTATTAATGTCTGTTGAATTTCCTCCTTTGTACAGAGGGATAATGTGTGACTTTCTCCAGAAAGAGGGAAAATTCCTGGACTGAACTATTTATAAGGATTGAGACAGGATAGGCAATGTCATTGACTGCTATTTTTAGGTACTTGCTTGAAAGGTCATCAGCTGAAGAAGAGCATGGTTTAAGTTTGTTTAAGAGTTGTTTTATATAAGACATGGGCACAGGTTTGAAGGTGAAAGTGAATGTGATGATATGTGGCTGTTGGACAGGGTTGGGATTAGACACTGAGGAATCCTTGGTTAGAGATAGTATAGTACCTATAAAATAAGAGTTGAACTGTATTGCAGTTTTGAGTGGTGAGTTATTGATAGAGGGGTCTGGGATGAATTTTTGGCCAGGACATAAGGAATTACTTGGATAATTTAATGTATAAAAAGGAGGGCTATGCTCTGGAGATTAGAGAAGCTGGCCTTTCACTTCTACTGGAGGTTTGTAGCAGGAACAAAGGTTCCAAGAAGTGTGTTGCTGAAAAGAACAAGCAATATGAAGGAGACTTAGACAATCTGGAGATATTTTGCTGAAGGATCCAGCCTCACAGATGTTGCTTGAATTTATTTTGGTAAAATCTGTGGTATGAGAGACTGCACAGTTTGTGTATTATTTTTGTTTCGTGCCTGAAAAAATGTTTGCATCACTGAACTGTTATTTTACTTTTTGCTTTAATAAAAATGCATTACTTTACAGACAAAATGTCACTGCTGCCTTGTTTTGATACCACTATCTACACATACACACACACACACAGACACACATACACACATGCACACATGCACATATATATGCCTAAATGTTGTGTCAATGTATACATAGATGTGTGTGTGTGTGTGTGTCTATATATATATATATATATATATATATATATATATATATATATATATGTGTGTGTGTGTGTGTGTGTGTGTGTGTGTGTCTGTGTGTGTATGTGTGTATTACTGCAGCAGGGCTAGCTACCCGGCAGTGTAAACCTTGGCTTGAGATGATTGTCACTGCAGAAGTGACACCCTGACCCCATGTACAAAATGGGAAAAGGGGATGAGGATGGATGGATGATTTTATATATAAAGGAACACTTTATAATCCCAAAATTCTGAAATATCGAATTTCAGAATCCCGAGATTATAAAGCCGAAAGCTCAAAACTCTGAAAATGTAGATGCGAGAATTTCAAAATCCCAAAGTCCGGAGATGTTGACTTAGCGCTTCTGGTGTTGCGCTGTGTGAATGGATAGCTGGAGATTCAGGTAAGTATTTATGTTTAAGGGTTTTGGTTAGGGGCTTTAGTGTGTGTCAGTGTGTTTTGTTACTGTGATATCTCTGTGCGAGGGGAATGTAGCTTGTATGGTGGTGTTTTCGTGTGTTTGTCTGTGTAGTGCAACCTTGGAGTTAGTATATTTAAGTAGGTGGGGTGTGGGGGGTGCAGGGGGGCTTGCCCTCCTGCTTGTATGTAGTGTAGGTTTGTGTGTTGGGAAGGTGTGTGTATGTGTATGTGTGTGGTGTATGGTTAGTGTAGCAGTCGCGATTTTGAAATTCACGCTTCTGGGGTTTCGGGATTTTAAGGTTTTGGCTTTATGACCTCGAGATTCTGAAATTCAATATTTCATGATTTCAGGATTATAAAGTGAACCCATACATATGTATATATATATATATATATTTATATATATATATATATGTGTGTGTGTGTGTGTGTGTGTGTGTGTGTGTGTGTGTGTGTGTGTGTGTGTGTGTGTTTTATACATATATATATATATATATATTTGTAAACCCAATCAGGGGAGATCACTGAGCCACATGACAAAACCACAATAAAATAAGCTTATACACAAAATCATAACAATGACTAAATCATTAAATATAAAATTAATTTATAAGCACTACTTATAAAAGAAGGCGCAGTTCTTGTTTAAATAAAAATTTCTCATTAAGTTCATATTGTCTATACACGTGTTGTAACCTGCCATTCCAAGTCTGTTGATAGCAGTACATTATCTCAGATGCAGCCTGAAATGTTTTTATGCCCCAATATCAAATAAAGAGTTTCTGATCCTGGCCCTGAAATTAAATTTTCACTTTCCTATTAAGAAAAACAGACATATAAACAACTTAGGTTATGCAATTCATGGTATGCAGATTTAAAACCGTACATTTCATTAATTACTTTACATAAATTACAATATGCAGACATCCAGCTTTCCCTTCTCTCATACTATAGTTTGCACACATACAGTTCTCCCTTCTCTAACTAACATGGCTTCATCATATGCCTTTTTTGCTAGCTAAGACAAAGTTTCTTTAAATTCCTCACCCGTTTGTACACTAGCCAAGCTCTTTTACTAATTACTTGTTTTATCTGTCATCCTGTTATATATATGTGAAAGCTTCTGTATAATTTGGATAACATTATCATTATTCATGTTTTAGTAATGATATACTCTCCCCTGGATTCAGCAAGCCCTGCACGGTGTGCATGAACAGTGCAGGAGCTCCTGGAGGCAATATGGCTGCCATGCGATCCAGGAATAAGCTGTAGGGACGTGCATGAGCGCTACTGCACTAGTCCTGCACGGACTCAGCCCCTGTATGCAAATTACCCCATTTGCAGGAGAAATCCATGCAAATGAGGTGAATTTGCAATCCAGGTAGCTGGAAACCGGCTGTGCAGGACTAGTGTAATCAGCAGAAATGTACTCCGCCAGTAACGGAGTACATTTTTGCAAACTACAAAACGGAGCCATGACAGCTCCAAATAAAGGGTGGATATTATGCAGGAAGCATGCCAATGGCCAACTATAAGGCCAGTGGCATGGAAAAGAATCGCAAAAATAAAAAAATCAACATTTTTTTTTTTTTTTTAGCTGATCTCGGCTGTTTAAGCATAGAGCAGCGGTGCACAAATGGGATCGGGTGGAAAATAAGAAAAAAAACTAAAATAAACATTCTAACCAAAATCACTATTTTGCCATTATACTCAATGGCAGGCAGAAGACAACATGGCCAGTGAATAGTGGTTACTAAGGGGGGAGGCTCAGTGTGGGACATGTAACTACGCATCAGCAGGCAATCCTATGCAAATGAAGGGAATAATACTGAATCCCAGATTTCCCCTGCATGCTAGTCAGCACCCAACAGTGTAAGAGCAGGAATAGCTTTGTGCAAGCCTAAGAATTAGATGACATCATGGGGGGGGGTGTCAGGCATACTGTAAGCGGATTGGAGCCCTGTGGCTTGGGTTTGCCCTTAGCTTAGCAGATCTAAGCAAGGGTGTGTATCTGATGCTGCCTAGCACTCTTTACATTGCCTTAATGGGTGTGTGCGCCGCGCACCATGTTTTAAAGGAAAAAAAAGTAAACCAGGAAATAGCAGCTCTGTGCACATTTGAGCACTGTGTTTGCGCAGCACACCCCTGGGCTTAAACAGGAAGGGAATGGGAAGGGAAAACAGCAGTAGAGAGGTAATCTAGGAGAACTAGCATAGCTGGCAGGTGAAATGTATCAGAATCAGCAATTACACAGGCAGAAGAACAGCCCAGCCCAGAACACTACTATAAACTATGTAAATACTTTTTCCTTTGGTTTTTCCCACATACTCTACACCACTGGTGTATACAAGCGGGGACATTTTAACAAACAAAAACAACAGAATGATAAGGGCTGCAGCAGCTATCAGACATCAACATGTGGAAGAGGCTGAGGGTGGTGCGGATGAGAATGCTGTTGACCAACCCACAGTGAGGAGATGGAGAAGGGTGTACAGACCCAGGGTAACCTACCAGGGGCTACATGAGCTGGAGTCAGTGGAGTGCTATAGGGTGGACAGGGACCTCCTACAGCAAATTGTTGAGCTGTGCCAGCCATGCCTGACACACAGAACTAACAGAGGGGAACCCATCCCAGTGGATACCAAGGTATGTGTAGGCCTAGGAATACTAGCCACAGGTACCTCCCAAAGCCCAACTGGGGATATCATGGGAATCTCACAGGCATCAGCATCCAGAGAATTCAACCATTTCCTGGATGCCATGTCAGCACATGCCAGTGAGCACATATATTTCCTCAACACCCGTGAGGTGTTGGCCAGCAATATGCGTCTCTTCCACCAAATAGCAGAATACCCTGAGGTGGTGGGTGCTATAGACTGCATGCACATATGAATCAAAGCACCACTCAGTGAGCAGGATAGGGTCTACATCAACTGCAAGGGCTTCCTCTCCATCAACTGCCAGGTTATGTGTGATGCCCAGGGCATTATAATCAATGTGTGTGCTGACTGACCTGGAAGCAATCACGATTCCCACATCTGGCATCTGACGCAGCTGTACCAGAGATTTGCCAATGGGGACATCCCTTATAGTCACCTGGTGGGGGATGCTGGTTACACAGTGGAGCCATGGCTGATGACACCCATCAGAAATGCACACACACACAAACAAGAATGCCATAATGAGGCACATGCACAGACCAGAATCATAATAGAGCATGTGTTTGGGATGCTCAAGTCACGGTTCTGGTGCTTGGATACATCTGGTGGAGCCTTGCAGTAATCACCAGCTACATGTACCCAAATTGTTATCGTATGTGCCATTCTACACAATATGATCCTGCGGAAACAGCTTCAGCAGGAACAGCATGGGACAAGACCACACAGCCCACTACCAATGCCAAGGCCTGCAAAGGCACAGAGTGACTCAGAGGAGGAGCAACCTGAGCCTGCCCCAGTAGGCAGATGGAGGCATGCCCAGTATGCCATGGCCTTGGCAAACAGGCAATGCATAGCACATACATTGACACAGTAGGGACCCAGGGAATGACACCTCTCTCTGACTCGCACATACAGTAAAAAGAATGCCAAACATGAAACTACCTGTGCTCAACCATGTATAGGGAGTGTACTATATGCATCCAACATAGGCAGCCCCCAGCACCATCCTCAATACAGGAACATCCACAATGTAAGTCAATTCCCTTACTGATTGCTGATTGGAGTAGTATGTGTTGTTACTTGTATCTATGGTATGGATGTGAGCATGCAAGGGAATCGTGTGGCTGAATGGGATGCCAGCAGATAGTAGACACCTATAGTGGCAGCATGAGGACTGTAACAAATATGGGTGTCACCATAGTAGCCAATACTACACATGTTGGCAAAACCCACTGCAGGAAATGTGCTGGGCCATATGTGTGTCCATATGATACACACATGGCAGTCAGGGAGGTTCACATACCCAACAACTGTCACAGCCAGCAGGACAGGTGTAAACAAAGACAAGTAAAGGCTGTGCTAAGGCCACTGAATGATGCCTATAGGTAGCCCCCCTCTGCCCCAGGCCTACACAGACAGACCACATCAGTTCAGGCAGTGGGATGTTAGTTCTGAAGGGTAGGATGTCAGAAACTAATATATAGGTCAATCAAACGTAACACCTGTAGTACACTAACATGCCTCTTGTCAGCATGATAGGTTAGAAAACAGAATGAAATGGAGTACCTGACATACCAGTACAGTCATAGCAAATGTGTACAAATGTCAATTTTGCACCCCCCCAATCCTGTGTAGCAGTGTAGAAACAGTCTGGTGTGCCCTGCCATAGCTTATGTAGACATGTAGTAACAGTCAGGTGTGCCCCCCCAATCCTATGTAGACATGTAGTAAGTCAGGTGTGCCCCCAGTCCTGTGTAGCAATGTAGAAACAGTCAGTTGTGCCCCCCATAGCCTATGTAGACAGTAGTAATAGTCAGATGTGCCACCCCCCAATCCTACGTAGGCATGTAGTAACAGTCAGGTGTGCCCCCCATCCTGTGCAGAAATGTAGAAAGAGTCAGGTGTGCCCCCCAACCCTACTTAGACATGTAGTAACAGTCAGGTATGCCCCCCAAATCCTATATAGAAATGTAGTACCAGTCTGGTGTGCCCCCCCAATCTGATGTACACATGTTGTAACAGTCAGGTGTGCCCCCCAATCCAATGTAGAAATGTAGTAACAGTCAGGTGTGCCCCCCAATCCTGTGTAGCAATGTAGAAACAGTCAGGTGTGCCCCCCCATATCCTATGTATAGATGTAGTAACAGTCAGGTGTGCCCCCCCAATCCTATGTAGAAATGTAGTAACATGTATGTGTAGGTATAATACCAGTGGAGCACTGATGCCAGAGGTGGCCAAGATAGCAGGATAGATGGTAGCATTTGTACAATATGCAGGTATGTGTGTGTCAGGTTGGTGTGTGTTTCATATTGTGTGAGAGTGGTCAATATGTATGCATGTTGAGGTATGACCTGGTGGCCATTGCCCACTACTGCCGATGACAGGGCCAGGTCCTCACAACTGCAGTGCCAAAGATAATTCCCACCAGAATAACACATGCTAGCAGTAAGCCATTGTAAATGTATGGTGGTAATATGTGTCACCATCTGAAAGATTGACATGGCATGGCTTTTGGGCTAGATATACAAGCAGTACACAGGGGAAAGTACCCCAGACATACAGTATATAATGTGTAACTGTGAAATGGACACACCCTTGGAATTGTACATACAGATATGCATCACATAATCTGGGCCTGTAGTAGGGAATACCGGTGTTGTCTACCCGAACACTTGCAGATCACAAAGGTGGTAGGACTGATGTAGAGGGAAACAGCTGATGTACCAGCACATGCCACCATAACTGGAATGCCCATATCTTTGCATCAGATGTGAGTAGTGTCCATAACACACATACACCCAGCTCACCCAAACACCTCCCACATATACCTCTCTGGTCATATCCCTGCTGTTGGGAATGGGTACAATATAACCCCACCTGTATATGGAAATAGCAACAGAATGCAGCATGCAGTGCATGTGTCCCATGCAGGTGCGTCCCTAGCTGTAGGTAACACCCTGCCAGCATCCACACCACCTGATCAATACTGATAGAAAGTATTGGCATGAACATCTAGCACACCTACCCTGTCGTCCCAGGGGAATATACTGTATAACGGTCTGGGACTGTATGACTGACAGAATGCAACGGCCTGCCACAGCTGGCCTGCATCTCCACCAAATGGCCTACAGGCCTCTGCCAAAGGCCTGTGTCTCACACGTACTGCCAATGCAATGCATGCTATGTCATGGAAACCCAAATAACAACATAACACACTCCATGTAAGCAATATGCAAGGCCATGTGGACAAACCACAGTAAAATGTCCACCATGTCCCACTGCATGAACTGTGGACCAACACCAAAACACAGCTGTGATGAGGTGATAACCTTAGGGAAAGTATCAGAGAATGTATGCATAACGTATGGCAGAGGACAGAATAATAGGTGGGGTGGGAGCATGGGCATACATGGGTGGCTACAAACCTGCCCATACACCACAATAGGGGTAATGTCCTGAATCATGGCCCCTGCCTATGGGTAACCTGTGTGAATCTTTACAGCTGTGAGGTATTGCCATAGCAAGATAATGCCATACTGTCATGTTGATGGATGTACAAGTATGGGATCCTCTGCCAACACTGTACCAAGGTGCTGAACTGGATATACAGACCCAGCAGCAAGTGTCTGCAGCTCCCACTCCAGAATGGCATAATTTACCATGAATATGTAGGCATCTGCCCACAATACCGGACACAGCTTCATTCACCTTTGTTCCCCAGGACATCGCTGTGAGCAACAATGTCCACCTGACAGTACTTGAGGGCATAAAACATCACAGTGTATAACAGCAGACATGTCTGAATACCTCTGCTAACACCAGTAGCATGTAGCAGAAGCAGCACAGACACAGTCACCTACAGTACACACTATCCATTGCACAGTTTGTCTCCATATTGCCAAATGATTTACGGATACCCTGCAGAAACAGTTTGCTACCTGTAGGTGTACAACAAAAAGGTCTGCATTGGACTACAAACTACCTGGAATGGATCCACACATTCAATACAGACAGGCATACTGAGCATGCTCACACACTTAGAGAAATGAAGGCGATGTCAGAAAACATACCGAAAGGTCATACTGGGCATGTTCACACACTTAAACAAATAAAGCCCATGTCTGCAAACAACAGTGGACCATACATATCTGACTGTTGCAGATGTTAGTGCATACACTCCTCAGTGTGCACCAGTCATACTTTGCACACACATTGGATAGGGATACAGGCATATATCCAATGACAACGCACTATAATAAGCCAAAAGTAGACATACATAGATGTGTGGAGAGAGGGACTGTGACAAAGAGCCATCCATCATGAGGCCTGTCCCACCCAGCACACAGCCAAATGGCTACAACCACATGATGTGTAAATGTCACTCACTGTAGAAATTAGCCACTGCTATCTGTCAGCATTACAGACTATGTGGTGCAAGTGCTAGCTGTGAAACATGACTGTACAAGGCAGTAGTCATCTAGCAGCTGTATACACGTACCTACAGAATATAACCCTGCGTGTGCCTGCATATGGTCTGTCAACCTCTAGATGAATGGGTTATGGCCCATGCACACACACTGCCCTCCCCATAACCCTACTATGACAAGCCTGCTGATGTCATCCACTTTGAAATACACCTTTGGGAATGGAGTAGCCCAGTAACCTCTGTGGCACGTTCTAATACTGCATAATGCTGTAGTGTGATAAACTAGCTAGGTAGGAGTTCTAATCCCAGACATGGCAACCGTGTGTGTGTGTGTGTGTGTGTGTGTGTGTGTGTGTGTGTGTGTGTGTGTGTGTGTGTTTGTGTCTCTGTCTGTGTAGGGAGCAATGCCTTTTTAGGCTAGTCACAGTCATTACAATTTAAATGTCCTACTTTGGCAAGGCTGCTGTCATTCACTGTGAAATGCACCTTTGGGAAAGATGTAGCCCAGTAATCTCCATGGTGCATCCTATAACTGTGCACTGCTGTAGTGTGATACCCTAGTTAGATAGGAGTTCTAATCTCAGACATGGCAAGTGTGTGTGTGTGTGTGTGTGTGTGTGTGTGTGTGTGTGTGTGTGTGTGTGTGTGTGTGTGTGTGTGTGTGTGTGTGTCTCTGTCTGTGTGGAGAGCAATGCTTTTTAGGCTAGTCACGCTCACTACAATTCAAATGTCCTCCTTTGGCAAGGCTGCTGATGTCATTCACTGTGAAATACACCTTTGGGAAAGGTGTAGCCCAGTAATCTCAGGGGCACATCCTATAACTGCATAATGCTGTAGTGTGATAACATTGCTATGTAGGAGTTCTAATCCCAGACATGGCAACTGTGTGTGTGTGTGTGTGTGTGTGTGTGTGTGTGTGTGTGTGTGTGTGTGTGTGTGTCTCTGTCTGTGTCGCTAGCAATGCATTTTAGGCTAGTCATACGCACTACAATTTAAATGTCCTACTGTGGTAAGGCTGCTGATGTCATTCACTGTGAGTGTGTGTGTGTGTGTGTGTGTGTGTGTGTGTGTGTGTGTGTGTGTCTGTGTAGGGAGCAATGCTTTTTAGGCTAGTCACACTCACTACAATTCAAATGTCCTACTTTGGCAAGGCTGCTGATGTAATTTACTGTGAAATACACCTTTGGGAAAACATGTAGCCCAGTAATCTCCATGGCACATCTTATAACTGCATACTGCTGTAGTGTGATAAACTAATTAGGTAGGAGTTCTAATCCCAGACATGGCAACTGTGTGTGCGTGTGTGTGTGTGTTTCTATGTCTGTGTAGGGAGCAATGCTTATTAGGCTAGTCACACTCACTACAGATCAAATGCCCTACTTTGGCAAGGCTGCTGATGTCATTCACTGTGAAATACACCTTTGAGAAAGATACAGCCCAGTAATCTCCATGGCACATCATATAGCAGCATAATGCTGTAGTGGGATATAGTACTCTGGTAGGGGTTCTATTGCCACACATGGCAAGTGTGGATGCTTTTGTGTGTGTGTGTGTGTGTGTGTGTGTGTGTGTGTGTGTGTGTGTGTGTGTGTGTGTGTGTGTGTGTGTTTCTATGTCTGTGTAGGGATCAATGCTTTTTAGGCTAGTCAGACTCACTACAGATCAAATGCCCTACTTTGGCAAGGCTGCTGATGTGATTCACTGTGAAATACACCTTTGGGGAAGGAGTACACCAGTAATCTCCATGGCATGTCCTATAACAGTGCAATGTTGTAGTGTGATATAGTAGTCTGGTAGAGGTTCTATTCCCACACATGGCAAGTGTGGATGTTTGTGTGTGTGTTTCTATGTCTGTGTAGGGAGCAATGCTTTTTAGGCTAGTCACACTCACTACAGATCAAATGCCATACTTTTGCAAGGCTGCTGATATCATTCCCTGTGAAATACACCTTTGGGGAAGGAGTACACCAGTTATCTTCGTGGCGCGTCCTATAACTACATAGTGCTGTAGTGTAATAAACTAGTTAGGTAGGAGTTCTAATCCCAAACATGGCATGTGTGTGAGTCTGTGTTTGTCATTTGTATTCTGTATGGAGGTGCCTGTGAGGGTGTAATAACTGGACTTGTGGATCAGGTTTTGCTTATTTCTTATATGGTGGCCCTATTATATGTCACATTGTCCACCTTACAAGGATAACAGATGTGAAATAGCTGAGAGGCTGGGGTGCTAATCCATACCCCTACATGTGACATCACATCAAGGCCTGGTGAGCAAAGTTAGCAACCCTTGTATTACCCAGAGAATACTCTCAACCCATGTCTCATACACAAACA
Organism: Protopterus annectens; assembly: GCF_019279795.1. Lineage (NCBI taxonomy): Eukaryota > Metazoa > Chordata > Ceratodontiformes > Protopteridae > Protopterus > Protopterus annectens. The sequence goes on along the minus strand of NC_056730.1, from coordinate 974,480,273 downwards.
CACTTGGCTAGGCAAAAACCGCTATGGTGGTAGTACCCTGCATATTGCCCACAGATAGTAACCATGGTGTGATTGCAGTGGACTACAGAGGGGATGGCACCATGTCCATCAGTACAATAAGCACATACATACAGACAGTGCATCTTCACTATGTTCCCCACTGGACACCTGCAACACCTGTTGTGCAATCAAATGTGGCCCACAAAGGACATACCATGCATTAAATACATGCCCTGTATGGACAGATGCCACTGACACCAGGGAATACCTGTATCATGCTATCAATGTAGGTGCAGGTTCAACCTGCTGTCCATTACCTCTTCCCGCTAGATTAGGCCAGGACTGGCACATCTGATGATAACAATCTGTGTACACAACATGGGCCAGACACCCCAGGTACAGTTCCATATGTCACTGTACATGCATGTGGGACATGTGCACATCCCAGAAGGACTAACAAACACATACATGGCAAGCAATGCACAGCAATGGCCACACACAATAGTTACCCAGGTGACTGGAAGGTGAATACAATACCCACCTGTGTGGGCCAATCCAGACACTACATCTCTGAGCCACACTGCAGACCATTCTCATGTAGCCTGATGCCAAGGTATACCCATCACCTAGCCTTGTATAACCTCCTGGCACAGTCAACCACTACACACCCATGAAGCAATACACCCATGCATGTCAGTACTGGCACCCTGTGTCTGTGTGTGCGGTGTATGATGCTTTTGACCACATTAACATTCACTACAACCGCCATTGGCATACTGAACCATGCTGCCTGATGGCAGACACCTCCATATACCCTTTGCCCATATAACCGCCGGATAACCCCTGTGGTGTATGTGATACCTGCACCACAGTACTATATTGTGGCAAACTAACTAGTGAGGAGGTGTATTCCTGACTGTGCCAGTGTGTCAGTGTGTGTGGGTCCCTGAGAGATTGTGGCTTTGTTGATGCTGAGACCTGTTCATGTGGACAGGCACATGTACTACACCTACCGTATCACTACCATATCACTGTTGCAGATGCCACTCACCATCACTTATACGTTTGGAGAGCTCCTCAACATGTAAGCTATGTGGTGCATCCAATAACTGCATAGACATGTGATAGCAATACATAGTCAGTCAGGGGCTTGATACCCTGTACTGGAAGGTTTGTGATACAAACATTCTTAGGTTTTACTCTCTCACCCCCTCCCTGACCTTTCTTTTCCTCTGTCTGCCTCTCTCACTCCCTCTGTGGTGGATGTGGATATGTACACCTGCTTTGCTTAGGCAGCAGCATGTGTTTTGTAAGTGATGCTCATGATCAGCTGATGACCTCTTTACGAATTGCAGCCCTCCTCTAGCTGATTGCATGTGGAACAGCTGTGGTAACATTCCTATAGCCAATTGCATGGAAACACACTCCAATATCTAGGAACATCATGTTGGTGTTGGGCCTTTTCATTCACTGTGAGCAGGACCTAGATCTGTTGTTTGGCAAACAGCATCACAGATGGATTGGGGATTTACCTCTAACAACATACACTGTGGAAACAGGCCAACACACAGGAGGGAGATGTGCCTGACATGACTACAGAATGTAAGTGTCACTATTCTGCATTTGGAGTAATGTTGGTTTAACAGGGTGTGTGTCGATATGGCTTGTCTACATGTTTTAATACCTGTCATGACAGTGCTATGTTTCTGAGGAAACCCCCATCTGTAGGGTCATCTGCAGACTCAGCAGTGTATGGTGCATTTTGTTTCTTGTGTTACTCACAGAGCACCTATCTGTGAACTGCAGAAGCATAGTGTGAGGATTGCAGACAGTACATGGTAACAGACATGAGAGTTACTGACTTTATATCCCTCATAGGACATATATCACAACAAACCCTGTTACAACAGTAAATGTATGAGGTTATCACAGCAACATGTCAATATTTGCCCTGTGTTTGTGCCTCCAGCCACAATTCCATCAACCTGTGCACATATGTCATGCAGTAAGAGGTGCATATGTTCTGTACACCATAATGTATTGACATCATATCTAATAACAAGCCAGTGAGATATCAGATTGTCTCACATATTATGTAGAATAGGGGTTATCTTTGAGGACATAGCCTGGGCATTCTGTGGTTGTGTGTACAGTACTGAGGTCTGTGTACTTATGGTGAGTGTCGACAGTGTGTGTGTATTGTGAATATGTACCTTGGCCTGTGTACAGACTGTGGTAGATGTCATTGTTCTTGGTCCTGTTCTATCTGATGCTACATGCTGCTCCACTGTATGTTACCCTATCGGCTTACATGTTTGCAGGGCCAAACACACATATGTCCCATACCACAGCCAGGCATCAGACCACTCTGTGTAGTGGCCCAGTATATGTAGAGTTAATGTGTGAGTAGTACATATGAGGATCACTACACCTATGATCAGATAGTCCATATACTGTAATATTATGCTAGCTTACCATTTGTGGCTGTGGCTTTGTTCACATTGGTTGTAGTTATGCACTTTCACACAGGTGTCTGTTACTCTGTGCTGTGACATGCCTGTAGAGCTTGCTATATATGCAGGTACATGTGTATTCCCCCATAAGAAATGTAGGCCAGTGTTGTGGCAGTCTGCCTGTAGCCTACACAGTGCTTTGTTACATGCCTAGCAGCTTAGTGCACTTACCCAGTGTGATGTTATGTCCAGATACTTGCCAGATGTACTGCTGCCAGGCCACCATAACAGTTATGGATGTCGGACAAAGCAGTGGGATGCTGTACAGATGTATGTCACTAACTAGTGGGTAGTATGTGGCCATGGCACCTCTGTACCAGCAGTTAGTATGTGTCAGGACAGACAGGGGTGTGTGAATGTATAATCTATGGGGGCAAATGTATACCAGTGTTTCCGTGATATATCCATCTACATGGCTGATAACATCCACATTGTCAGGCTTGGTCCACATGTCTTGCACTAAGGGGTTCCGTGTATACCTCTGGACTGACCAGAGTGTGTCAGACTGTCCACATTTATTGGCCATATCTCTGCTGTAGTCCACAGGACCATTACTGTGCTAGCAGTGGTACTGTACTATGATGTCCTTAGGATGACTGTCTGTGGCCAATGGCATACATGTTAAAAGCAGAGGTGACCTCCCACACACAAAATGTCTGTGAAGACAACTCTTATCACAGTAGCAATAGTCTACATATATACCTGCAATACATACTTGACATCCCCTTGCACTAAGAGGATGGGACTACTGGGGCTGAGGTAGGGCTCCACTCCATGTTCAGAACATATGGTGAACATATATGTATATATACTTATCCATATATCTATATAGATGAATACTCATATACATATCGATATACATAGATGGGTATGTATATGTACATATATATACTTACAAACACTCAGATATATACATATACACAGCAATGTATGTCTACACAGTTATAGATATCTACATATACATCTACATAAATAGGCATATCTTTACACATAGGATGTGCGAACATATATAGCTATATATATCTATCTATCTATCTATATATATATATATATATATATATATACAGATAGATAGATATATAGATACATATATCTGTCTAAATATATATATATATATATATATATATATATATATATATATATATACGAAGAGATGTACACATGGCCATATATATGTTGCACTATACAGATGTGTATACAGACATATGTATGAATATACATGTGTATGTACATGTAGACATATATCAACCAATTATATGTATACATCCATATTCCTGTCATGTGTAAGCCTCATGGTTATGTATACACTCCCAGATGTATCTCACTGTATGTATTTGCTATGTGTACATTATGATAAAACAACATATGTGATGCAACAGTCATATTAATAACAAGTACTATACAATTGTGGAAGTAAAGGCAATTGTTCAATACTAATCAATATGTGTATTGACAGATATATTGGAAAAGCAACAGCTGGCTTCTCAGTCATCATGGCGTAGTGGTTAAGTGTTGTGACTTTAGTGTACAGGGTCCTGGGTTCAAGACCTGCAAGGGCTGTTCATTTTGTTGCTGGGCATAACAAGGGCTGTTGGATACAGAATGGTTAAGGCAGTTTTGAGCAGCTTTAAGTGTGTTTGTTCGGATTTGCACAAAGTTAAGTGGTGCTAAGCTACGGGTATATGTATGGGCGCTTACACAGTGTAGGCTTCACTTACCAGTGCGCAAATCAGCTTAGCTGTTATATTGCAGCATTGTTGATACCTGCTAAGCATAGCTTAGCCCTGGTAACCAGTTCACATCACCCAGTCTGATAACATAGCAGGGTAATGACATCTGTAATAAGTGTATGTAATGCCATGTACAATACATGTGCTTATGTGCTGTCATTACAGTAGCAAGGGGTGTAAGTGTCGTGTGGGACACAGATGTATATGAGGCCTGTACAGGACTGTTATCTGTGTGATTATGTTACATACAGGGGTAGTAGCTCAGGGTACGTGCTATCACACTGGCATGTAGTGTATCATGGCAGTACTACTGTTGACAGTGCCTATCCAGGAAAGAGTAGAGTGCTAAATGTAGTATTGACAACAGGCACACCTAGGCATAGCTGGACTCTGAGGCCTCTGTGTTGTATCCCTGGTGTGTGAGCTGTGTCACAGTATATAACCCCTACTGGGTAATGATCTGACATGTGGAATGTAATTGTAGACTACTGTCTGTACAGCACATGATAGTGAGGGCTCCTGACATGTAGGTATGGCATACATATTGTTGACAAATGTTTGTCTGTCCACACATTCATTTTACTGCATAGCTACTTGCCAAGCGGATGACTGTCAGTCCCTGTACAGATGTGCAGATGGCAGGTATCCAGCTGGGATATGTACAGGCATCATAAGCTTGACTGACACTGACATGTCTTCCCTGCTGTGTAAGAACTGGCACATATTGGTGATAACACCCTGTACACACCACATACCATGGGTAACTCCACTACACTACACTACCACAGTCAGCAGAACATGCTTGGGTACAGGTCTCCATCACAGACACCAACCATGTGTTCTAATGCATGTTGCATGCATGTCAACTTGATCACCTCAGTGGCCATGTCCAGGAGGCACCTGGAGGAATGGGTGATGCATGTCACTCTCACCCTGAGGGTTACCACAGTAGTGTCTGTTGATAGATTTCCTGCTGCCACATGGCAGGTGGCAGGATACCACTGTACCACTGTACACACAACCCCTACACAACCCATCTCTCCTTGGACAATAGCTAGGTACACAGCTATGACCACCTGCAGCGATGCACCCCAGTATTGACACATGTGTACATGTGCATGACTGAGTATAGTGGTATCTGTATGTTAGCACAACTGTACGTGGGAATTCCATGAGGGCCTTTACAACCACCGCAACACCCATTGCCATAGCCAGTCATGGCTGCTGCTGCTGTATGGGACATTACATGTACCCTGTTAAGCTCTTCTCCATACTGGCTACACAAGCCTTGCAGTACCATCACAACAGTGTTGTACAAATGGGTTGATAGGCATGGGATACCCACTGTGTTTTGGCAAGTGTGTGTGCATGTCCATTTATCTTTAGGGTACAGCATTCCGAGGCCACATACTCCTATTACAATAGCCATTGCCACACAGTAGTACAGATAGTGTTGTTGCTGCCCATAGGTGAGGCATGACAATGCAACACCCTACTATGCATGTGGCATGTGCATTAGATGCATATCCCTGTACTACCACTGTTGGGATCTACAATGGGTTGTATGGCATGTCGTGGCCAATGTGTGATGGTGGGTATGTCAGAGTGTCATCATGGGTTTCTGGGAGTACAATATCCACTGGGGGACGTGGGTGCTGTGTGCACTGTCATTACACCAATGTACACCTGTTATATGTCCCATGTACCACATTATGGTTACCACTGTCGCCATCAACCATACAGGTAACTGATACCACAATCCAGGCCAGTTATGCATGTGCTGTGTGCAGCCTACCTGTAACACACTGGACACATGGTCAAGTTAGGTAACAGCGATAGACCCAGGTCTCTTGGATGTGTGTCTGCCTGTTATGTGCCTGTTAATGTGTATATGATGGTATGTCACACTATGTATTGTCCATATACACCCATTACATCCCCCATTAGCATACTGTACATGTCTGGGGATGTTCTGCATGTAACCTGGAACACACCTCAGCCTAAATGCTGTGTGGTGTGTGCAATGGAAGCCACACACTTCAGTATTACTACAAACCTAGGTAGGGGTCTAGTCCCAGTGTTGCCAAGTAAGGGTGTGCGTGTATGTGGATGGGTCTACATCAGGTTGCAGATTATACACACCTCAGTTGGTCACCTGTCCTTGTAGTACAGGCAATAATTGTTATACAAACCTGTAACATGTGTTCAACTGTACACCAGATATGTCACAGCCATGGTGTCACCACAGTGCCATACCCCATTGCAGAGTATGACTGCAGACCATCCTTGTGCTGACACATGTACACCTACAACACAAATGGATAATATTATAGAGACCACAATCAACCAGTGTTACTAACAGCTATAATGCATCATTGCTGGATGGCTACACTACCTGACATATATACATTATACTTTACTCCTTACAACATGTTACACTGCAGTACTGTGGTACTCTGTAGTACAGTCAACTTGTGCATCAGAAGCATATTAGCCTGTCCCTGCATTGATGCTATGGATGACAGAGATGTGGCACAGGTATCATCATATGCACAGGTTGTGTTGTTGGTTTGCCAGAGGCCGAAGGTGGGCCATACATTTGACACCATGTGTGTGGGTGAGGGGTGTACTGAGGTGAACTGGCCACGGTGATATAGTGTGTGTAGGTATGGAGTTGCCCTAGGTGTGTTTGTATAGTGTGTGGGAATGCATGCACACAGTTCTGCCATATGGCTGCCCTACACAGGTGTTTATGAACAGCTGCAGACCATACCTGGCAGGATGTGCAGTTCACTGCCTCTGGCCACGGACATGTGGACTGTGCCTGCCAGGGGTTCCATGAGCACGTCCAGGTACAGGCCTCGACTTGCTACTCTCACCTGATGATGACATATGTCCACTGGAACCAGGTCCCTCCTGGGACTGGCTGGGACCATGTGCTCATGGCCTGCTCTTGTGTGGTGTGGACAGTGCCCCCCTGCAGTGCCAGGGCTGGTACTGCCACTACGGGAGCCCCTTGGTGTCCTAGCACATCCACATTGACTGCCAGCTGTTGGCATTGCTGGCCTATGTACACGTGGCCATCGCCGCACTCCCACCACACGTTCAAGCATGGACAGACCATAGTCGATGAGGGCCGTCACCTCACCAGACTGTCTATCCATGAACTCAGTTAACGCATGGATGACACCAGCCAGTTCACAGGCATTGTCATTTGCAGATGTGAGAGCAGCCCTCTGCAGCCTTAGGCCCTTCTGGTGTAATGTTCTATACATGCCTGCACCACCATGACAGCCTGAAACATGCACCTGCTGGTACCAGCTGTGTTGCGTATGCCAGGGGAATGATGACCAGTGATCCTACCAAAAGCACCCTGGCACATCTGCCTATGTGGTACCCTGCTAGAAATTTGGCTGTGCCTGCTGTGACCAGACACAGTAGGCATGGTTACCACACTTTCCTGTGCTCTGCCACCAAATGCCAGCTGTCCCTCCACTAAGGCAACTGGTGATGGGGTATGTATAGGCAATGAAACTGTGTGCGGGGTTGGGATGGCTAAAAGGGAGATGTCAAATGTTGGCACTGTTTCAGCCCCTGACACCCCCTCCTATGCCTCAACAGTACTATCATCATCCTCAGTATCTCTATGGAAACCAACATCAGATTGCATGCAAGAGGGACCCTGACCCACCTCACCATCTGTGGAGGAAAACAATACATGCACTTTACAACCTGTACAGAATTCCCTTACAGTACACATACATACACACATACCACCGTAATACCTACCTGTCCGTGACTTTACAGACAGTCTCACGTATATTTCCATGTGTCCCCATCCTGTATCACACTTGGTAACATACACACACTGATACCACTCATTAACATATCAGTCCTCTAAATGCCTAGACAAGTGATCACAACACAAGACCTGTTACTACATTACCTACCTGACCTGTGTGTAGTGGTTTTAGATGGCCTCACTGCTGTCATTCAGTGTTCACCCTGTGTATGTCCAGACATCATGAGCATGGCCCTATATGTGTGGGCTACTATGTTCAGTCCATAATATTACGCACTGGTGTGTCATGTGTATGTATTGCTCAGTACATGCCAGATATGCTGCTCAATCAGCCTATCATGTGACAACTGTAATATATGGATACACTCTCTGGTGTTGACTAGTACTTCCCCAATGCATCTGTAGTGCTGCATATGTGGGTTGTCATTCACCTGCTGAATGCGATATTAAGGGGTATACCTGGTGTCTACCTGCCCTCTCAATGCCTGTTCCATGCTACAGACCTTATTATACTATCAGATGTCCTGTGATTAAATGCATGAAAAGTATTCCTGGTGTGTAATGTGGCAGTCCATGTCCATGTACTGCACAATCCCAAAGGAGGTACTGCTGTATGAACAACCCCACAATCACACATGTACATACATAGCCACCCACACAAACACACACACACATGTACACACGCATCCTACATGCATCAACCTCCCTCCACTTCACCAGAGTGACCCAACAGACAAATTAACTACCCACCAGGATGCACACACACACACATACAGGTGAGGTTGCACAATGATAGTACACACAGTCCTCCTATTACCCATCTGTCAACATGCATAACATATGGTATACAACAGCATGCAGTGCTGCTATAGTCAATCCATGCTAGCAACAGTATACATGTGTGTGATGCATGTTCTGTGTCACTAGGTGATGCCCCTTCCCCTGGATACCACTGCACCCATGTACACAGTATTGCTGTGCACCTGTTCTGCACCCTGCCATGTACTGTGCACCACACCTCACAAGTGTATAACCCATTGCTGAATGTGTAGTACTATGTCAGTTATGTCAGCTTTAATGCTCATAGCCCCTATGTTTTTCAGCAACACATACCTGGGATGATAATGTGGACAGATGTCATTTGTGAATACCTGTTGTCTGATTTACAGCTCTCAACATCAGAGGACCATGTATGACCAATCCAATACTATTACTCTGGCAACCATCAGAGCATACCATGGCTATGGGGGGGGGTGTACACATCCTTAGTGATATGACACACCCATTCTTGATCTACCATGGGACCACATCACTGCATATATTAACAGTACATGAGCCCGATATGTGACATATGTCCTGTACTTTCACATGCAGTGTCTACAGAATGTGTTAAGTGTACGGATGCTGACCACAATGCATACACTCTCTGTGGGCATATGTGTGCACACCCTTATCATGATGGTTTGTTGCATCTATTGTTATGTGTACTACAGCAGTCACTACTCCTGGCAGGGGTATACTAGCGTGGGCCATCTTCATTTGTAGTGTATGTTCAGTCTGCCCTACACATGTTCCCCCTTATCTGCATGATTGCAAGGTCTACTCACGTGTATATTCCTTCATGTTCACACACTGCTGTCACTATTGCTGTGGGGGTAGGGTCACATCTGCCACAGTTCCTGAACCTGACTATGTGCAGATACAGCCATTCTTAGCATCCTTAGGATCCCTGCTGCAGTGCACTGGTGTGTCATGCTGACACCCCCCCTCTTCAGCCTTTTTGCAGATGCTTGTCAAGTACTTGCAGAGCTTACAGAGATACTAGGCTAGTATACTTCCATTGCCTTGCACTGATCATTTAATTGTATAATTGTTAAATTGATAGATTGATTAATTGATCATTCTTGAGTATGAGCTTTTGTATAAAAGTGTTTTTAAAAATTCTAGATGTTAAGATCTGAAGAAGCGTACTGGTTGGTACGCGAAAGCGCTCATCTGTTTTTTATTTTTATTTGTATTTGTTTTAATAAATCAGTTGGACTTTTATACAGCAGTATTTTTTCATGGTGGTTTCACTCGTGTATGATTTCAGGGGGGGTAAACACCTTGATGGGGAGGGGTGTTGGGAAATCAGAAGCCCATGAGCACCCTAGTGGAAACAGTGGGACTGAGATCCATGCCCATGGGCAGTCACCACTGCACCTTCACAGCCCCGAAGGTAGCTGTGGTGAGGGTTGAGTCGGAGAGCCAGGCTGACCCTCTAGTCACAACACGCAGCCCTCGAGCTGGCATAGAAGATCTCCAAACTGTTGATTGAGCTCTCTATGCACCATGACCTGGACCTGGTGATGGGTGACAGCTTCCTGTCTGCTCCTGCTCCCAGTGGGGCGAGCCCCATTCCTTGAGGTGGTTCCACCTGAAGGTGGTGCAGGACCAATGGATGAAGAGGTCCCGGGTTGGGCCCCAGATGTGCTGGTGCTCAGTGCCTCGACCAGCTGAGGTGCAACAGGTGGGTCCGCTGTGACCCGCATTCCCATACATGCTATGGTGTCTATGGTGTATCAACATAAGTGGATTAGTAACAGTCAAAACATTCCAGGGTTAGGTATAACAGCATGCATAGATATTCCCATTAACCAAGACACCAGATATGGAACAGTTGCATAGCAAATGGATCACATGCATATATGGGACCACAGTGGTAATAACAACAGCATGCAGGTACATTGATGGCACCATGCCACCAATGTTGGAGTATTTCAACAGAGGACATGCATAGAAACAGATTTCAATAATTATCAACCAATAGGGCATATGTCCCAACATAACAGTGGAGTCATCACATACCAGTTGAGGTGGGTATTTAGTGTATTGTTGGAGATATGGTGGGGGGAGAAAGATGTCAATTAACAACTAGTATATTCCTGTAGTTTGCATTACTTTCCTAGTCAGTGCTGTTATCTGTACCTTACAAGTATTACTACACTATCCTATTGCTTTAGTTTGGACAGTGATATGGCTGTCGACATCTTTATAAATGAACTGGTTTTACCTGCAGTATACAACTCTTACCTGGTATACCTGTGGAGGAATTGTTTGTTAACACTAACTAACTGTTTCTACACATACTCCCAGATTCCAAGTTGATTTTATGCACATACCTGTCCATCTCTTTTTGCACAGACTCTGTCCATGTCTTGACCACATGCGGGTGAACTGGGACATATGTAGACTATTGCCCTCTTCAACCTTTAGTGACTTATAACACTCATACAGGATTTCTTACAAAGTTATATTATGTAGCACAATGTGGGTGACAGTGATCAGTGATACCTTATTATTCAGAGCAACTGCAACACTCACAGTTCCATACAATACCAGAATAAACAGTACCAGTACAGGGTATCAATCTTTTATTTCTCAGCACAGTGTTTGTATCCATCATACCTGTGGGAGCAATGTTTGTTAGCACTACTTGCATGATGCCACACAAAGTACCAGATTTCACATTAGTATTATGCACATACATCTCACTCTGTTACTGTACACACTCTGGTCACAGCTTGACAACATGGGGGTCTAGATAGGATAAACTTGGCTTATTACTGTCATAACAGTTTGGGGAGTTGCTAGAGTGACATGTTTGTTCTTATATATGTGTGACAATCAATTGCATTTCTTGTTTCCTGCCTATATGTCTGGGATCATCCCACTGATTTCCCAGGAGGATAGAGTGACAGGCAGCAGATATGGGCCAATTTATTGGAAATTCTGGACATATCTGTACAGTTGTGGGGTATGATTCTGTATGCAGACTACTACCACTCCCAGGATTTGAACCATGGCTGTGTGCTAAAAATACAACAGTTCACATCTCAGTTGCATGTGCTATTCGGATTTTGTTGTCTACCTTTTCACTGTTTTCTATGTCTCTCTCAATTGTACTAAATGACCTCTGGGGATTACACCAGTCATATACAGACATTCCTACACATTCTATTTATGTTGCACAGTGTGGGTAACAGTGCTTAATACAACAGTACTATTAAGTGATTGCAAATATACATTACCATATGATACCAGAGTATACACGTGCAGTCCAGCAGTTAGACTTTTATTGTCAGGCTATTATGCTTTTATTTATTTTATTTAAGTCTGTGTACTTAAAGGATTTTTGACTGGAAACAGACTGCCTGCCTTGCTTGGATTACTTTCGAATACTTAGTAATGCTGTACAATTATATATTTTTTATTATTACTTTTTGTTTTGTTTTGTTTTGACTTAAGGCGAGTTTACGTTCACTACTTCTACTACTATTGTCTGATCTGATTAATATACAGTGATTAATTAGAAATATATGGACTGACAATCTTCCACACAGAGAAGTTTCTTAAACTGTTTTGTTTTTGGACCCACTACACTTTAGTGGGTTGTTTTGAGACTTCGGGGATACCATGGAGATTACTTGTTTTATGCTTTTATTTACATACACACTATATGAGACTCTTCCTGCCATATTCTCCAGTGTATGCAGTACTTTCCTTAAACAATACAGGTTTTCTACAGGCAATTGACTTACTAATACAGTTAGATTTATTTCCTATGACAGTATATGCAAGAGTATTACTAACCTGCCTCACGTCGCAACCTCTCCAAGTGACAGCCATGGGCCTCCTGGTTCACGGCCCGCTCACTTGTCACTTATGAAGGACATAAGAGGAATATTTAGCCATAGCTATCCATAATATACATGAGCTGGCAATTATTAAACCGGTAGTGGAGTGATACTTACACACAGCTGGGGCCTCCCCTGTCCTCCTAGCCTCTTGGATCCACTGATCCAAGAGATCCACTTATGCCGCTTTAGGTCGACATAGTGATGCCTGACCTGTTCACCAGTTCGGGGTATGCCAGTGGCACTGGTGAGGTCATGGACAAAATGGTCCCAGGCTTCCCCCTTATATTGAGAATCCTGGTACTGGCCCTGCAGCAGTCTTTGCTCATGGTCTTTGACAAGAAGTCCTGCCATGACTCTGGACTCCTGGATGCCCAAGCGCTGCACCCAAAAGTGCATTCCCTCTCCCCTTCCTGACATGGTGCCTGTAAGGGGAAGCTACAACCAGTTATGAGATGTATTCCCGCCTGTTGGGTTTAAGTAGGGCCGAATTCCTGCACTTTGCTGTGATTGGGCAGTTTTGAAAAGGTTAAGCTATGGGCAAACCTGCTGCTTACCTAAGGTTAGCATTGTTTAAAGGGGTATACCACTTGGCAAATTGAGTTAGCTGGCCTACCCATTGCTTACACCAACTAAGCTGGCCTGTGCAATGCTTAGCATTGCTTAATATTTACTTTGCATTATATTTGCTTTTTGGCATTGATTTATTATTCATTACATCTGATATATATATATATATATATATATATATATATATATATATATGTCTGGTATCCATGATTCATGTGTATGTACACTGTATGGGGTCCTTGTGTTCAATAGGGGACTTCAACACTCTAGTACAATTACACCTCACATCTGGCCTTACTGCTGTGCTCCAGTTCACATATTTATGTTATGTAGTGGGTTATAGAACATATGACTGTATACTGATTCCTTTCACATGTTCAGTTTGATTTTACTATAGTGAGTATTTGTTTGGTGATACCTCATTCTTATGTACTGCTGTGATGGCTTTAACTACTGTGACTATAGTGTATAGGGTCCTGGGTTCAAGACCTGCAAGGCTGTTTATTTTGTTGGTGGGCAGAACAAGGGTTGTTGGATACAGAGTGATTAAGGCACTTTTAAGTACTTGTAAGCGAGTTCGCGTGGGTTTGCGTGAGGGTAAGAAATGCTAGCCTCTAGTTAAATATGCTTACAGAGAGTTAGCTTCAATATTGCTTAACCTGTGTGCGCATTGCTTACCCCTGCGCAAACGGGCTTAAACCTGCTTACTAGTGCTTACATATGCTTACTCTCGCTTACTACTGCTTAATAATGCTTACACTTGCTTACTAATGCTTACCACTGCATTAATTTAGACAGTAATGCCTAATGGCTCTTGGGAAGGTGGGGGATTTGGAAGCTGTATGAAGTTATCATTCATTATACATTTTACCTTCCATTTGAACTTTGCAACATTATGACACTGACACCTCACATCTGCATTTAATGCAGTACTCTAGTTCACAAATATATGTTATTTAGTAGGTTATGCAACTAAAAATATTGGTCATAATGTGATTTGACATGGAAAATTACTCGAACCGAGAATGACTGCTCATAAGGCAAATGCTCTGCCCACTACACTATTGCTATACTGCTTCATTTGCATATATCTTCCTTTGTATCCTCTTCTGCCATTTATGCTGCATTAACTGTAGCTAAGTGTTGGGCAAACCCATGCACCTACTGTTAAATTCAATCTGTTTCATTAAAAAAGAAATTGGATCCTTATATTGTTTGTGTTTACTATTGCTCTTGTACACGTGAGGGGATGTTGCTGGGGGTATGTGGACACCTATGAGCGGTCTCGCTCAACCTTTTAGGGCTTTCTGCTGTTCTTCATTGTAGGGGCATGTATATTCTGAGAGCTTAGCTCTCAGACATGCCTCCTGCACTCTTGCACACTCCGTGTAAGATTAGGAGCTCAGGCAGCACGCCTTCATTAATATGCATGGGGCGCTGCCATCCTACTCCTAAACGGCCGCTTCCGTGCAGAACTAAGCTAGTCCTGCATGGAAGAATAGTGAATCTGGGGGTCTGTTTGAGTGCCACAGAACTATACTATGTCTATCCTGGCTCAAAAAGTCAGTTCCATTCCTGTTACAACATTGTCTCAAAATATTTTTTGTGATCATAAAGCAAAGGTCTGCTGAATCTCCTGTTAGTGAACATAGCCATTTATTATTTGAAGTATTTTAGGACCTCTGTTTCAAAAGCATTTTGTGAAAGTCATGTTATATGACTATTAGTTATACTTGTAATTATTACCTTAGAAGGGGGTATTTATATTGTAACACATTATTATAGTCAGTACTCTTTCAAGATAATTGTTTCCTACTGACTTTCATTTCTATTGGTTCTTGTTCTTCAATTGTTCTCTGAAATAGAAAATATAATCCATTCCCACCCCTTCACTTAAGACAATGGCACTGATGGGAGCCAAGATTCCAGTGTCAGCAGTTTCCATAATGAAAACTAGGGTATGTCAAGTGAAATAAAGAAAATGGTCCTTTTAATTTTTTTCTTTAGACTTTTCCTTAAAATAAAGAAAATGCGTCATAATTATCCTCTGCTCCCTCACCCGAGCCTCCTATTACAGGTCTGTAACTGTGTGATCAAGTTCAGATTTTGTTTTAAGTACCTGAACTCAAGCACTGTACAAGCTAAGTATGCATAATTAACGAGTACATAATAAATAATTACATTCTGCATAATAAAAACACAAGGTAAAATGATTAAACTGAAAAAGCAAACCTATCAATCATAGGCTAATTTGGACAGGTGTATTTTCGGGTTCCTATCATGTGATCGAAAATTGTAAATGGCGAACGCATATTGAGCGAACCCGATTGGTCAAAACATTGAAACATCGCACACGTAACACAGAAATCGCCGTAGGGAATATTTTCCCTTTACTTCAATGCAGTGCGATCTTAGAGTAGGAATATTTAAGTAGCGGGGGTGGGGGGGCGCAGCGCCCCACATGGGGGTGCAGGAGGGCTTGGCCCCCTGCCTACAGCGTTTAGGTAAGTATAGTTTTTTTTTTTTTTTATTATATTTTCTAAATTTCAAACATCGCTCATATGGTGTCGACCATATGGTGTTCGATGTTTGAAAATTTTGAAAATATAATATAGACCCGTGTTTTCTACCCTCACTCAAAATCAGCCAATGTGGGAGAATCCAAAAGCCAGCTAGGGAATAAATTCTACAATACAGGCCTTTGATAGTAAAATGTTTGAAGACCAAGGGATTCCAAATTATATGATGGAATAGATAAAAGGCCATGTGTAGTGGAAAGAAATGTATGACAAGGAGTATACCCAGTCACATTAGCATGTAAATAAGGTGAATTATTAGCATGGAGAGCTAAATCAACTAAAACAAGAATCTTAAAATAAGTTGCAGCTTAGCTGACAGCCAATGGAAACTCCCAGTATCTGGATAATATGATGATACCTTGAAACCATGGATAATAACCAAGTTGCATGATTTTGCAAAAGTTGTAAGCAGGCAAGTTCATATTTTGGAGGATCTAAGTACAATGTATTACAGAAGTCAAAATGGAAGGAAACCAAGGCATGTACCCAAAAGGGAGAACAATAGTTGAACCAAGGTGTTTGATAACAGTGACATTACATAGATAGAAACAAGATGATTTGGTGACAGTCAAAATGTAGTCCTTTACTGTTAACCTGTCATCAAAAATCACACCAAGATCACACACCTTTGACAAAGATTGAAGCTTATATTCCTTTTTAATTTCTCCAAATGCTTTGAGTTTCTAATACTGTGATGGAAAAGGACCCAATTTCTAAGTCAGTGTACAATTAATGCTCATGAAATTAATTTTGCTTCAGTCTTTGATGTTTGCAAAGTGTGCTCTTTTTAGCACCTACAATGTACTCAGAAATGCTTCCTTCTGCAGTTTATATGGGGTTACATACATTAGTAACATATCTAAGTACACTTGTAAATTATTTTTATTAATCCTGTTACTCCTACTACTATTGGCACTCTCTGGATCTCTTTAATCTACATTGCTCTCAGTTCTGCTTTTAAATCCTGGCATTTGATGACTCAGCATACCTCTCAACTATTCAGATTTTTGCAGAATGTCCAGATTTTTGCTCATACTTTTGCTCTGTTCCTCATGAAATGTGTGGCTTTCTGGTAAAGTATTGAATATTGATGTCAGTAAATAATACTAAATAAAGACAAACATTTGAGTTTCAGACCTTACATCCTTCAGAAAATATGTAATAATGCAAAACCTTTTATTCTAGCAACTTTTTAAGTTTATAGGAACAATATTTAAATTCTGTCCCTATTTTTGGGCCTTTGTTCTCCCATCCTTTCTGGCTTTGTCCAGATTTCTTGCACTAAGAGGTTGAGAGGTATGTAATGACTATGTATTTCTCAGTACATAAGACACTATAATCACTGGGTGTATCTATTTCAATAATTAACACTCATTTTGTCCTTCATTCTTGGACTTCTATATCTGTTTTTCTTGCATCTGTTTTCTAAACTGTTGGTATTGTGTGATCCAGTGTGATCCTAACATCATCGCTGTCAGTTATGCTTTGTCGTTCATGTTTCTAATGCTTCTCAGCTATCTGTATATTGTAGTGTTTGCACAATCCCCAGTGCAACAGATTTGTCACATTCGTGTCCCTTTCAGTATACAGGCACTCAGCCATGTGGACTGCAACCAGCAACAAGATGTGCAACTGTTTCCAGTTCTGTTTTACAGAATCTATATTTGTATGTTTCTCCCACTTTTTTATAGACTTTGTAAACCATTGTATATGTAGCCCACTGCCTTGGGCCAACATTATTACCCTTTCATGTTTTGGTATAAATTCACCTCTCCTTAACCAATCCTGCTTTAAATCTTGGTCAATGTGTGGTTGCTCTAGGAATTGTCTATATTTGGCACTATATTTATGTGCTTTCCAGTTTTCTTTCCTTTTATTCTTGTCCTTTTCTTTACACAGTTCCTTTTTTTGGCAATATTGGCAAATTTAGTGTCTGTTCAGAATGTGCAAATAAAGTAAATTTTTAGTTGCTGTCATAATTCTCATTTACTTCTGGTTTGATTTCCATTCCCACTGCTTTGTGAAATACTTCCATGAAATGAAGCAAATGTATCATCTTAGACTATCTCTTCATGCTTTAAAACTTTCACTATGTTTGGCACTGATGAAGTCAGCAAATATATATATATGCATTCTCATGATTGCAGAACTATACATGTACTCAGTTTCAAGGAGACTCATATTGCCTTCAGACTAAGGGATATATAATCTTGGTATGCACTATATATGTGCATATATATATATATATATATATATATATATATATATATATATATACACATGACGCTTCTTTCTTTTCTTCTCTAGCTGATTCAGTGCTGTTTGGGGCAAGTAACTCACACAAAAGCTAGAAGTTAGAACAGGAAGGCAAACTGATTTATAGCTTGGACTTTATTTCTAAATGTTAAGGCAGTTTTCAATATTAGATTAGTCTTCTGAAGTATTCATTACTTAGCTTTGTCCTCAACTTTTCATGGACTGCTGCATATCCTTTAGCTGTTTTCAAATATGTATATGCCCCTTCTGCAGCCCCACAAAATATCATATTTTAGGTTGATATTTTGTTGGTGTTGCAGATTTTCTTTTAAAAATGTTACTTTTGTACATTTATCAAGGTCAAGTGTCATTCTTATATCACCTGGGAAAGGTTTAACCATTTGTAATTATGTTTCCAAATCCTCATCTGATGAACTATATAATTTTAAATCATCCACAATATGTTGATGAGATGTCTTTGAACAAAGTTGATTTCTGGAAGTTAATCTGTTACTGAATGTAGGCTGGTCTATTAAGTAAACAGCTTAACGGGTTAAGGCCACGACAAAATAGCAATGGTGACAAAGAATAACTCTGAAATATCCCCCTTGGATTTTTATATCTGAGAAAATAATTTACCCTTTATCATGGCTCAACTGCAAAGTCATTTGACACTGTTTTGTAGTCACTGCAATGTAATTCATCAGTATAGGGTGTATCTTATACATCTGTAAGCACTCATTTTCCATGAATTTTGCATACTTTTGAATGCCTTTTTGTAGTTTATCCATACCATACTTAGAAGTGATTCACTGATGACCCAAAGAGGTTTTATTAAGAGTAAGGAAACTTATCTTTTTTGTGGACTATTTCCTTCTACTACAGGGAGGCCATCCTTGCCCTGAGCCTGGCCTAGTCTTGTAGCAGGAATATTTCCATGTTCTGATGTTCTGATGATTCTGCACTATTTTTCCCAGTCCTGGAATGATTGCATATACCAAGAGTGGGCATTTTGCGATCCTGGGATCTCTGCACCCAGTCTTCTTTTTTATTTTTTTACCTACATTTCTCCAAGATATATAAAATACAGTCTATATGGATAACAGGGTCATAGGAAGTTACTAGGCTAATGGTCCTAGCACCCTTACAAGGCTAGCCAAGTTCTACCCTTATTTCCATGATCAGCACCTATTGCTCCTGTCCAAGAGGGACACAAGTGGAACTCCTGGGGTGAATTTATAGTTATCCATCCAATCATATAGGGTGTTTTGTCATAGTGAGATTTTGTGAAAACAGGGTCTGCCATATGAAGGTAATCACTAAGACACCACAATGAATTCTCTAGCTGATTCCATCGCTCTATTCAGTCTTCCTAGTAAGAGATATAATTTGACAAGGCAAGACACGAAGACTATGTCAGTTCTGTGTGAGCTAAAACTGTGACATTCTTTGAAGTACTGAGATTAAACCTGTTCCTATCCAATTATTAATAAGTTCCTGGTCATAAGATAGAATGTTAAGGACTGACACAGAGTCACTTGAATAATGTCACCTAGTGTAAGTAAATCGTGAACAACAAAAGGCCAGGAATGAAACCCTGAGGGACCCCACAAACAACAGGGCAGAAGAAAGAATCCCACACAACACCCTTTCAGTGCAACCACAAAGGTATGAAGCAAACCAGTCAAGGACAGTCACAGAAATACAACAGTAATATTCCAAATGGTGCAACAAGATTGTATGATCCTCCAAGTCAAATGCTGATGAGAGATCAAAAGGACCAAAACCGAATAAAGGCATCAATCTTTCACAACTTGGATATTGTTAAAAGCTATAATAACAGCTGAGTACTTTGTCATGCCCTAAAACCTAAATGGATCCGATCAAGGATGGCTCATTTGATCAAGTTGCCCTAAACCCTGTCTAGAACAGATCAAGGATGCCTCAACTGATCAAGTAAGACTCCAGCTCAAAGTACATCACTTCCTCCAAGATCTTTCCAAGAAATGGAAAGTTTGTGATAGGCTGCTAATTTTCAAGATCATCTGATTCCAAGACAGCCTTCTGAACAATCAGGGATACTAAAGCCTTCTTAAAGTTAGAAGGAAATATCACATTTCTAACAGTGATAGCAACAATCTTGTATAACAATGGAATGATGGCCTCCAAGGATGCCACCACAAACTTAGAAAGACATAGGTCCAAGGAACAGGTGGTAGCATACATGCTGGAGATAACAGCATACAGCGCATTATTGTCAAGAATGACAAACTCTACACAGCAAGACTGAAGTGTCAACCACGATGGCCAATTGCAATGCAAGTAAATGTGTATGGGGGGTGTGAGGGTCTGATGAGGCCAGTCTTGGCAGAGAAGCAATGTTCAGTAAGTTCACATTCCTCAGATGACAAAGCACACTGAGTGTTAAGATATCCAGGACTACAAAGGTGCCCAACTCAGAAAAAGGTCAGTGGACACTTACCTGCCTCAGAGATTTGTTTAGCGATATAAGCAGATTTAGATTTATTAACCTCTGAAAGGTAGACAGAAAAGTAATTGTCTAGAGCAAGCTTATCCTCAGGTAGATCAGTACACTGCCATGTCCATTCCATTCTATATCCAACTTTCCTGTCTTAAAGGATGAATCAAACCATGACTCCTGTGAAATTAACCTAACTGAATAAATTTGACCAGAAGCCACCTGATAAAGAGCCTGTTCTAGCACAACACTGTTAAGTATTATCAAGATCACCAAGATCCTTGTGACATGAAATGAAAATAATGAGAGAGCAAATGTAAAGCTATCAGGAAATCCTACTTGCGAATTTCTACAGAGAACCTGATCTATATCAAGGATGAAGGTGTGAGGAAGAGATTAATAAACTAAATTACAAGGTCAAATGGTCCAACCAGATCACAAGTTCAACAAGTAAATTAGAAATAAGGGACACCAAGCTGAAAGACAAGGTCAGTAGTATGGTCATCCATACAGTTGACTGAGCTAACTTCTTGCATAAAGTCAGAACAATTCAGAATGCAAATGAATTCCTTGACAAAGACCACAGATACACAATCAACTCTAATATTAAAATATCTCACAACAAACCAGTGTGGATGACTTAACACAGAGGTAATCAAGAAAATCAGTGAACTCTTGCAAAAACAAATGTTATCTAACCCCCTCAGCACTTACGGTAAACATTTAGAGATACCACTTTTATTTGCCCACTTGCATCACTCAAGAGTTAACAGTGTAGAAACTTAAGCACTTGCATTTTATTTCTATGAGATTGTTATCATGTAGTTATATGACTTTGTCAAAAGTACAGATAAAAATGTTGTTTCATCATACTTTGGGTCCAGATTGTCACTGTCAACATCTCATCTATAGACCCCACTTTATTTATCATTGTACTCATCCTGCTGAGTTTCATCTCAATACGTCATTTCAGACTGCAAATGCAAACTTAGTGTTTGTATCAAAATTTTGCAATTCTATTGTCATAGATCACAAGGTGGGGTCCTATGATAATGTTGAAAATTTAAAAAAAAAATTGTACATTTACACTTTGTATTGTGACCATGATTTGAAACACGGTATTTCTTTCTGAGCACTTTATAAATGTAACAGACAATTTTTAGAATCATTCTATTTTTAGCTATGTAGATGATTTTATAAAAAAAACTTCTTAAGCAAACTCTAACTCTGTTTCAATTTTAAGAATAATATGCTGAAAAAATACACAACAAATCCACTAACTTTTTATTGTCAGGCCATATCTTTCTTTTATTCTTTGCCATCAAATGTCAGATTATCTTGTGAGCTTTGGCAAGGAAATACACTGTATTTATGATAACCTATGAATGAGACTGGGCTTGGCAGAAAAAAGTGATGTGCTAGTGTTGAGTGGCACAAAATCTCTACCGTGCCTCAAATCTTACCATTTGTTTTACACAGTTTGATTATGCAGACATATCTGATTAGGGTTGACACCTGTTCACATGTTGAAAACATATCTCTCAATGAATCAGGGGCAAATCTCAACACAATCAGGGACAAATCCAGAAATAATCAGGGACAATCATGTGCAATTTTAAAATATGTGTGTGCATATATATATATATGTTTGTATATGTATACACGTATATATATATATATATATATATATATATATATATATATATGTGTGCAGATATATGTGTGTGTGAGTGTGTGTGTGTATATATATATATATATATATATATATATATTTAGATGTATATATGTGCATGTATTTATATATATTATATATATATATATATATATTATATATATATATATATATATAAATTTGTGTGTGTGTATATATATATATATATATATATATATATATATATATATATATGTATATGTGTGTGTGTGTATGTACACAGATATATTTATTGATATCTGTTTTGTCTGTTTGCTCACCTATCCCAGATTTCTTAGCTCTCAAGTCCACACCTCTCAACCTCTTAGAGCAGGAAATCTGGACAAGCCATAAAGTATGGGGAGGCAAAGGCCCAAAAATAGGGACAATTTTAAATATTGTTCTAACAGACTTGGAAAGCTGATAGAATAACATGTTTTGTATTAGCATGAATTTTTCTGAAAGTTATGAAGGCTGAAATTCAAATGTTTATTATTTTCTGACTTCAGTACTCAATGATTTGCCAATAATTTGCCAGAAAACCAAACTTTTGTGAGGAAAAAAAATAAAAATATGAGGCAAAAAGTTTGGCTTACCAAGAAAATCTGGACAGTTGAGAGGACTCATATCTCTCCACTGTCCAGATTTTAGCAGAATGTCCAGATTTTTGCCTCATATTTGTAGGGTTTTTCCTCACAAAAGTTTGGTTTTCTGGCAAATTATTGAGTACTGAAGTCAGAAAATAATAAACATTTGAATTTCAGACTTCATACCCTTCAGAAAAATTAATACGAATACAAAACCATTCTATCAACTTTCCAAGTCTGTTGAGTTTTAGCGTTCATAGCCCCCAGTAAATGCATGCCCACACAAATCCTGTTATTCTAGCAACTTCCAAATGTGTAAGAGCAATGTTTAAAATCTGTCCTTATTTTGGGGCCTTTGTCCAGTATTATTTTTTGGCTTTGTCTAGTTTTCTTGTGTAATTCACTGCCTTTTCTCCAAACAGCACCGATTTTAGTTGGGGTTCAGAGGGATAGGTTTAACATTTCAATAAAAATATGGGACATTTGAGAGGTATGAAATATTTTAATTACTTGATTAGCTCACCGTGCCTAACATTTCCTGGTATTACCTCATCGTATTACCTCATGTATGTTACATACCCCCAGTGCCATGCCTGCACTACAGCCATCTGAACTTTTAACACCTGTACTTTTAGAACAAGGCAGTATTCCACACTTCCCAAAGAGATAGAAAAGAAAATACATATCAATCATTCGCTGTTCTCCCTTGTTGACACAAGCACGCCTGTTTGGTGTCACTTAGTTTTGCACTTCAAGCTCAAATCAGAGCGTGTGCCAAACTGCCATTCCGCATTTGTCGATAATATGGCTTATGTGATAAAAGGTTGACAGGTAAAACAGAGCTGGTTTCTGAGAAGGGAGATGAAAGGCAATGCCGATGTTTCAGCACACTACCTAGGATGACAAAATAACCTGGACCTAAATTAATATACCAGACGCACACGCGTAAACAAACAACATCAAAAATCCCATAAAGTTATCCAAACAAGATCCGCAAATATCCCACCAGGAAAACCACGCCTGACGCTCTCGTCAGGAACGCTTTGTCAAAGTTTTTGACAAAAAACGCCGTATGACGTAAACTGCGTCAGGCGTGGTATCACTAGCGGGTCGGGTTTTTACATTAGAGCTGTATCTTGGAATCAAAACTATTTGCATCCTACATATTTAGTTGGTGAGTTATTTTAGTTTTGATTGTTTTGCTAGTTATAATTTTAGTTATCGTTATATTGGCTTATAGTCTTCTGGACCGTGAGCAGTTTTCCTGAATCAGGGTTTTGTTTTGGTTTTGCTGTAGAAGATGTTGATTGGATCTATTCTCTGATGTTACAGCTTTCCTTGGACATACAGTTATTCCCAAATACAGGCCCTTGTAGGAAGATTTTGCAAAGAAAAGCTCTGGCTAGCAGGAATTAGATGTAGTCACAGTGACATTTTATAAATCTTGTCCAAAAAGCGTCAAACAAAAGACTCGGAAAAAGGAAACATCCGCTGTACAACACTGCATTATAATAAACGTGTGTTTAGTTAAGTGTTCTCTGAGGTTTCAAATAGCAGAATTAAACTTTGTGCAGTGGAAGTTGGTTTGCTTCAGTTTTGTTGTGAGTTTAGAAGCTTTTATTTGCAGTTTGCATGTACACAGTCATTTTGAAGTACTGTGTGTAGAAAGATGCTTACCACTGGGACGGATGCTGTTCAGGAAAATGTTTGGTGCTGCCCTGTTTATGTCTGCATTTTAGTGCTGTGGCATGTTTGCATTATAAATGTTTGCAAACATCTGTCAAAATGCTCTTGTAATTATTTTATTTATTTGGCAGATCTACATACTAAGCATTTGCAAAAATGTCATGTTACTATAGTAATCTGGAGGTGTGTAGGGACTGATTCAAATGCAGAGAGAGGTACTTGAACTTGACCAATTATTGTATACAGAGATAGTTTGTTCTATTAGTTATACTTTATTTGCATTCATTCACCAAACTGTCCGCCAGCATATTACAAACTGTACTTTGGCAGATCTAGTAACCACAGTTTTGTCTTTTTTATGCTTTGACTGTTCATTATGTAAAGGGTTAGTAATTAAGATTGATGCGGTAACAGTTCAGGGTCCACAGTTCATTTGCATTATCTTTTTATGTGAGGGTTGTCTCCAGGTGCTTTTATTCACTGTGCCAAAAATGTGCCTGTTATTTTGGCTACACTAAATTGTATATATGTTTTGTATTTGCTCCCTTGATCCTGTGGCCAAGTTATGGATGAAGAGAATTGGAGAAGGACCAATTCACTAACGGAGTTATCAAATAAATGATGTAAGAATTAAAGAAATTGCTTATAGATTATCTACCTGCTGGTAAAACCAATTAGTAGTTAGTATTATTTCATTGTGCTAACAGTCATATGATATATTACATAACAGTTGTACCTAAGATTTGTATACTCAGTTCCTAACTTAAAGATGAATGTTTAGCTTACCTTACTTGTTGTTGGTTAGGGCAGTACCAGCTGCAAAAGCAAACACAGTTGTCTGTGCAATACTTTTTTTTCTTATGGGTTATATTGTTTGCAGAACGAGAGAGACTTTGGAATTATAGTGTCTGCAGAATGATAGAGAATTTGTAAAGTAATGGACGTTAAACCGCTTTGGAGATATTGCAGTGTTCCATAATTTCCATAAAGCCCATGTCGTCTCTTTATTCGGATGGAAGGTGTGAATTGAATTTTGACTTTTAATTAGCTCTGCACATTTACATTTAAAGTTTTTTTGCTGGATCTTTTCAACTTTAGATTGAGAAGTGACGCATGGCTACAATGGACAAATAGTTCAGTCAGTACCAGCTGTGTATCATTTAGGGAACAGTTCATTCTTTGGTTTAACGAATGGCTCTATAAATGAAAAAGAAATAAATAAATTGCTAAGTTTAAGGATCAACTTCACAATGGAATTGCTGATGGATTTTTGCCCTCTTGTGTGCTGGTGCTTTTTGCTCAATCAGAATATTTCTTTCCTGCGTGTTAGATTTAATTGCATATTTTGAATGGTTTGGTGTGTAAACATTTTCAGTTAATTTATTTCTGAAAAGCATCTTTTTTGCTTTTTAAATGTTTTTGTCACATATAAGAGAAATGACATCCATTTTAAAAGGGATCTATATTATCCCTGAAAAATGCTGTTCACTTATTAATTAATTTATTTATTTTACATTTGTTTACCGAGAAAGTCCGACTGGACACAGGTCCATTTTCAGCGGAGGCCCAGGGAGAAAAGCTCCACATTACACTACATTACACGAGAGTAAAAAGAAGTAGAACATACATACTGCGTACACACACATCAGGACGACATGCTGGTGATTAACAAACATACATATAGCATATATACACAACAGGACATCGTGCTAGTGATTAACATTTCTTACAGTAGACAATCAGAGGTACATTTTTTTTCTTTTGCAGTTATACGTTTTGTAAGGTAAATGTATACGGGTTTGGAAGCTTTCAGAGAAGAAACTGTTTATACATAGCTGTACCCTGACAAATTCTCTTGGTATGGATTAGCCTGGTGAGTGGCATGAGCATAGCCAGTTACTTAGTGGGTTTCAGGAGTTTTTTGAATTGACTAAAGGAGGTGGTAGAAGTTATTTGGCTTGGTAGTGTGTTCCAGGTTTTGGCATTGGTGTTGGCAACAAAAGAGGGACTTACCAGCTTCGTTTTTATGAGGTTCTGGTTACTAGATCTTAAGGGTCTAGAGGTTAATGTGGGGTTGAATTAGGTGCTGAAGTGCTGGAGTTATCTCAGGAAGGTAGCGGAGTTTGTGAGCTATAGAGAGTTGATTGAGTAGAAATATATGAGGCAGCTCAAGCCAGTTGAGTTGCTTAAGGGATAGACAGTGGTGGGACCTATATGAGGCTTCAGTAGCAAACTTGGCAATCTTGTTGTAGCAAGATCCATTTTATTTAGATCAGTTTGGCGGAGATTGGTCAAGATGGGAGAGGCATAGAGGAGGGTGGATAGAAGATGAGTCCTTGCGATGGTTACTTTGGTGCGTTTTGTCATAAACTGTTTGTTCCTGTAGAGAAGACCAAGTTTTTTTTTATTAACTTTCTTAATGGTTTGTGCTATGTGGATGTCGATCCTCAGGTTATTGTCTATTTCTACACCTAGCAGTTTAGTGTGTGTGGTTGGACTGATTTGAATGTTTTCTTTGGAGCTAATGGTGAAATTATTATTTAGGGGAGGAGCTCTGCCAGGACTGAAAATAATTTGTTTGTTTGTTTTTTTGGGATTAAGAATAAGTTTGATGTTAGTGAACCAAGTTTCAGCTAGGGTGAAGTTATTTTTTTTGCAATTCACTAAGGGTAGGGCAGCACATATGAGGGTAGTGTCCTCTGCATATTGTACTATTGAGGCATTGGAAGAGGATGAAGAGATCTGATTTGTAAATAGAGAGAACAGCAATGGGCCAAGGATGGATCCTTGAGGGACTCCTATGGTTACTGGTAACAGGGGGGACAATTGGTTCTGCCATAGGACTGCTTGTTGACGGGCAGATAAGTAGCTGTTGAACCATGATATAGAGGAGGGACTTGTATTTAGGGTGGTAAATATATCAAGAAGCAGACTGTGGTTTACCATGTCAAAGGCTTTTGATAGGTCTAAGAATATGGATGAAACAATTAGACCCTTGTTTCTGTGGTGGTGAACTATGTTGGTGAATGATAGTAGTGCTGTCGTGGTGTTATGGGAAGGTCTAAAGCCGTGCTGGGATATGGACAGTAGGTTGTTATTCTGGAGGTACTGTATTAGTTGAGTATGAACAACTCTTTCTAATATTTTAAGATATTATTAAGAATGTTTTAAGCAAAAGTAGATTATGTCCAGCAATGGAGAAATAAGAGCTCAACAAAAATGAGTAAGTAACATTACTGGTGAAGGGATACGTCTGTTGGAAGTATAATTTTGAGCATTGACTATTCTCTCTCTCTCTCTATATATATATATATATATATATATATATATATATATATATATAAAAATATATATATAAAAAATATATATATAATTTATATATGTATATATTTTGTAGTATTTCATTAAAACAAAATACAACATACTGTTATAAACTGTTTGTTGCACTTTGTAACAGTAACAGAGTAACTTTTATAACTCTGTTGGAGTATATTTTTTGTTGAGGTATGATTCCTTGATACAAAGAGATCAAAAGGAAAGTGGTCCTTTTTAGGAAGAAATGTACATCTGTAAACTGTATGTGTTCTTGAAAAACATCTTGTTGCTTATAGAGTTTTCTGTTACAGTGTTTCAGTACAGCAAAGTTGACTGTTTTTTAAGCATTGCATTAAGTTTTGTTTTGCTGATCTTTCCTTAAAGATTCAATGTCAGTGTTGCAGATATGCATTATACCTTATTATTCAAAACTAGCATTGCTTAACATTGTGTAACTAACAGTGCTTCATTGGCCAATTGTAGTGATATTTATTGGCTGACTAGTGAAGAGGCAGGGTTACTGTAGTTTGGAACACAGTTCTAGTTACTAAGGCATTCTTTGTATGACATGACATCCTTGTTCCAAAAAGGTGTTGGAATTTTCTTTGCCAGACCAACCCCATGAATAGGCTGGGAGGGGAGCACTTGATTGGCTAAGTAAAGCATGGCATGTGGGGTGATAGAACCACTTTATGCACTGATGCTGATTATGTGTGTACCACGCATTTAATATTTAACTAAATAAGTTAACCAACCACCCTCAGTGATCCTGACCTATGACATTCTTACTCACAACTCAGATATTTCCTCCCTGTCCTTTCACATAAGTAGTTCAAGACTGCTGTTCTTTAATATGTTGGGATCCATTGGAGAATGGTACTTATATGGTGCCATTTTGAAAGGTATGGTTGAGTTGACGCTATATAGTGGTTTGGTCGATGCTAATGGAATTAAATTGAACAACATTGATTGTGTTGGGAAATGGGGACATAAAAATAAGACAACCGGATTTTTGCTGTTTCAATGTAGTATTTAAAAGTTTACTGTTTTTTGCAATTCCTGAAGATGTGTTATGTGCAAATTTCAGAAGGCTTCTCTTGGTTGTGATGTGTTAGCCATGCAACTAGACATACAGATTCACTTTTTGATGCTTAAGAATATTTTGATTAGTTGTGAAGTAATGCACTAGTTGTAACACACAGACCCATTTACTAATATGTTTTTTTAAGCAGAGTGAACTAATATTTCATCTTGGGGATGACTTTTTTCTATGAGAATTCATTGTTTAGCATTGCTGTTACTGGGTAACTGGATATAACCAAGTTTAGGATTGTCAACCACACCTTTATTGTGGGTACTGTCACAATAATAGCATACGAAAACTAGACTTTGCGGTATAATCTCTTGCATTGTACTTTGCTGTTTACTAGAACGTTTGCTGAGAATATCAGAAAACGTAGCCCAAGTGATGGAAACTAGTAAAGCCAGTTATGAGTAGTTTTATGACATGACAGTGATTCTGTGTGCTGTCACAGTGAGTGGACTGTAGAAAATAAAATGGAATAGTAAAAAAAAAAGTGAGTAATATTTGTTTCAGATTACTTGCATTGAATAGTTGTAAACATCTGGGCATTATGTGGTCACACTATGGTATTTTGGTGGCATTTCTGATTCTTTATCTGCAAACCAGCACTCCACAAAACGTCGTAAACATTGCTGGTCTGACTAGCTTTAGAATTGGCATTGTTAGTAAACTGTGATCCCCCCCCCCAGAAGGTGTGGTATAATTTTATTCTTCCTTGATGTATAAAAATTAAAATAGTAGTATGTCATGTTAAAGATATGTACCTTTGTTTTTATTGGTAATAGCTGATAAATGTCTAAAATCATGGCATCATTCATTCTTGTAAAATCATGGCATCATTTATTCTTGTAGACATAAAATCATTTTTACTGATGAAAATGCATTTATAGGTGAAGTACAATTTTTATTACAGAGCTGTTTGTACTAGTATGTATAGACTCCTCTTTCCATTTCTCTTAAATGCGTATTTGTTTGTTTGACTTGTTCATCCATCTAAGTGCATCAGATTTTGATGTTCTACTTGATATGTCTTGACAGTTTGCTGATATATGAAGCTGTTTGACAGTTTAATTACACAGTTGTCTGAATTAATGTGTAATTAAATCTCCCCAGTTCATGCAGTTTACATCATATAGCAGTTTTTGTCAAAAGTTTGACAATCTCTGATAAGAGGCATCAGCCACAGTTTTCTTGGTGGGGATACTTACAGATCTGTACATGGATCATTTTATGTGGATCGTTTTATGAAGCTACATTTTGATGTGTTTGTGTGCATCTAATATGTCAATTTAATGTCAAGAAGTCATAAATAGAACATTGATGTTTATTCAGTTTTCAGCATTTCCTTGCAAGTAATTTTTATGAACCCATATTAAATTGTCTTACCTGTTAACCTTTCCCCACCTAAAATAAGTAACAGGCAAACACAGACTGTAACAGGCTGTAAACTGAGCCTGAAAAGTAACTTTGGTGCAGTTTTTCTGCTGTACTCCCCAGTAATTTCAGCATTCCTACCTATCCTACTTTCATAGCCAGTCTAGGCGGTTGCCTAGGGCACCGCTCTAGTAGGGGTGCTTTTCCAGTATTTATTTGGTGTAGGTAGACCAGGATGGGGGCACAAGGTTGTGTGGTGGTGGGTGCCGTGGAGCCCTTTTGCCGCTCCTGCCTATTCTCAACCAGAAAGTTGATCATTTCCTCAAAATTTTACTTAAAATGAAGCCTCAAAAAACGTAGAAAAATGTTAGATCCATTACCATGCCATAACAGCACAAGATTCACATGAAATATGTTCATGGTTCCTCAAAACATGCAAGGATTATATTGTTCACTGTGTGTGCGCCATATTTTCACTTCATCCTTTCCCGGACAGTCATACTTTTACCATTGGAAGATGGTCATTGTAATACTAGTTGGAGAAATTTAAACTAACGGACAACCTGTCTTTGAGCTACAGCATGTACGTATTAGTAAACAACTGATTATCTATACAAATATAGCTTCTTGTCAGACTGCCAGCATGGGTTTAGTTGAGACAGAAGCACACAACATCCCTTTCTCTTGCAAATTCTATACTGCTACTGCTTAGGATTTGCTTACTAGTGCTGTTGCTGGCTTTGTAGGCTTTTTGAAGGCTTTTGATACTGTCAGTCAGTCTGCCCTCCTAAACGCTGTACACTGCTACAGCTGGGATATATAAGCAATTTCCCGGTTCAACAACTACCTCTGCTGTAGATGCTATGCAGTCAGGACAGGACCAGCTCTATCCTTAAAACACCCAGTCTGTGCTGGAGTCCTCCAAGTGTCTGTACTGTTATCTTTCTCTCTCTCTCTTTATAAATAATGCCCACGTCCCACAAGATTGAAGTCCATATTAACTCTTAAGCTGCCAGACTACTTTACAGTTAAACCAGTCACTTCTTCTAAATACTGGTGCTGACTGCCGAAAGGTTTGAGTACACTGTAACCATAAGAATAAAACCTATAGATATGGAGGAAAAACAGAACTACGACCCATACTTTTGAATGCTTTATTCAAGAAAATAATAACATCCTAAGGATTTCAGCACTTTCGTTTGTTAAATATCTTGCCCTCCCCCCACCTGTGACTGAACATATCAGTCTGCTTAAGTTGTATATTAATGAAGTTAACACCCTTCAACATATTTCAGAAAAATCAAGATTCCTCACTTCTGCAGATGGAGTAGAGATTTATAAAGAAATTCTTCAGTCTCATTCGAAGATAACCAGTTTCTCCTGTTTTATTTTTCTAAAAAAAGTCTAGCCAACTGACTTGCAAACACTCTGTAACCATATTTTCTGATTCATAATTCTCTGTCTTTCCTATAAACATCATTGTCTCTCCATATCTTAAGCAGAATGTCTTTCAAAACAAGAAAAAAAATTAGCCCCTGATTCCTTACACTGGTATGCAAAATCCTGCACAGCACCTTCACCTTCACCCTATCATCATCAAAAATGATGACAACCTCTAACTCTAACCTGCATTCATTGTCAAACAATGTAGCCGTTTTACATTAACCACCAGCCTCACTTTCTGTATCTAACCAAGCCTTTTCTGTTATTGAACCAAGGTATGAGTTAGCCCACCAGCCAGATATTTGTTACAGCTGTAGTTTTGTGAGTTCAGGTCCAGACTAATACCGAGGAAAGAGTCACATGGTTGCTACCTCTCAAATGTCTGGATTTTTGCCTCATATTTTTGGTTGCTCCTTGTCATCTTTTGGTTTACTGGCAATTGTTGGTAAATCAAAGTCAGAAAATAATGACAGACATTTTAGTTTGATTTCATTCTCTTCAGAAAATTCATGATAATGCAAAATTTATTTATTTTATTTGTTTGACATTTGTTAACTGGGTTAGTCCAGCTGAGCCATTGGTCCGTTTTCAGTGGATACCCGAGGAGAAAAGCTCCAGTAATACAAGCATAAAAAGATAACATAGTAGGCAGTGTACAGAACCCAAGAAAAACAATGCAGCAGTACAACATAGGCAAAAATTACATATACAGTAATCCAGATGAAATGAATAACTGTAATAAAAATGAAATAAATGTGACTAGTTGTTGTTGTTGTTGTTGTCTTTCGGCTTTTCCCGGTTAGGGGTCGCCACAGCGGAACTCTGGTCCGCTAATGATTGGCAGTAGATTTTCACGAATGTCGAGGTGCCAGCTCGATGTCCAACCTTCAGTGAAGGCATGCCCATTTACGCATGTCTTTCGAATGCCCACCCAACCGCGGGGAGGACATGCAGACTCCACACAGAAGGCAGTCCCCGCACTCCGGCCGAGAATCAAACGGGAGAACCTCTTGCTGTGAGGCAACAACGCTACCACTGCACCACCGTGGAATTCCTATGATTAGTACATTTAAGTATTTGCAATACTGACATATCTTTCCAAAGTAGCATAATGTAGTATTGTCTAATGAGCAGATCAGTCATTGAATTATTAGATGTAGACAGGTAGTGAAAAAAAATAGATAGGAAAATGCAGCTTATGGAGTATGGGCAAGGACAGGCTTTTGAGTTCAGAAAGTAGTGCTTGACTTGAGTTTTAAAGCAGCTGGAACTAGTGATACTATGAATGTGAGGTGGTAGCCTATTCTACGTAAGGGACACAGAGTGTTTATAGAGGAGTTTTACCATAAGTTTTGTTGTTTTTATAGATGTCTAGAAGGTGCTGGTTGGAAATACGAAGAGACTGGGTTGGGGTATTAGGGGATAGTAACGTAGAGAGTGATGGGCAGGCTAGCGGTTTGTTGAGTAGGGAGTATGTCTGCTACAGCTAGGCAAGTAGTAAGAGCTGGGGGAATTCTAGCCACTGACACTGTTTTAGGGCAAAGGCAATGAAGGGAATTATAAGGCTGGTTTCTGGTGAATCTGGCTGTGTTATTATAAGCTTGTTCTAGTTTGGAGAGAAGGTTTGACTGCAGGTGAGTTAGGATAAGGGAGGCGTAGAGGAGACATGGAAGGCGATAGGCTTGGGCAAGGGTGGGTTTGGAGTTGGGAGCAAGACATTTCTTATTCCTGTAGAGAAGACCCAGTTGAATATTAGTTTTTTGATACAGTGTTGGATATGGATGTCGAATTTGAGTTGGTCATCGATTTATTGTACCCAATAACTTAAATAAGGCTCAGCTTAGCGAAGAAATAGTAAAGGTGGATTTAAGGTGATGGAGAGTTTTGGGGAGAAATAGTAGGAGTTTAGTTTTTTGGGGGTGAGTATAAGTTGATGCACTGTGAGCCATTTTTCCACAGATGAGAAGGAGTTTTGGGTGATGGAAAGAAGTTTAGAGATGTCAGCACAAGAGATGAGTAGAATCATTGGTGTACTGTATGAGGGAGAAGGTGTTGCAAGAGAAGTGGAAGATGATTGGTGAAGATGTTGAATGGGAGAGGGTTAAGGATTGAGCCTTGAGGGACACCAGTTTGGATAGGTAGGAAAGGGGGGCAAGCAGATTGGCATCTGACAGACTGGAGCCTTTTTGATGGATAACTTGAGAAACAGTGAATAGCAGAGGAGGGGAGGTTAAGGTCAGTAAGCTTAGTAAGTAGCTTGGAATGGGAGACAGTATTGAAAACTTTAGAGAAGTCAAGAAAGAGGCAAGTCATGGGGAGGTTTTTGTCCCTGGCTTCAGCAACGGTGTGAGTGAAGGATAGGAGGGCAATGGAGGTGCTGTGGTGTGGCCTAAAGCCGTGTTGAGTGGGGTCATTCTATCAACTTTCTAAGTTTGTAAGAACAATATGTAGATCATTGTTTCTATTTTTGGGCCTTTGTCCCACCGTTATATATAGCTTTGCCCAGATTTCCAGAGGTATTGCTCTTGCTTTTCATGTTCTACTATCACATGGCCCAGTCTCAATAGCTACCCAGATAGCTTAAGTAATACTCTAACTAAACCTAAACAGGGTTCATAATAGTACTTTATCAAGAGCATTCTGCTTGCTAGCATTTGTTTTCTCTCATCTATATTCTTGTAACTGTAAAAGATTTCTACTGCATTATTGCTGATATATATATGCGAGTAATGGGTACAACAAAACTCGTCAATTAACATTTTCTTGTTAAATTTTAGGTTTGCTGATTGCTAACATGCACACTAACATTGTCTGATTGTTGATTATCCTTGTGTACTACCATATCTGTGCATCCTATTAAAGAAATGCCAGAAGTACCCCATGTGCAAAATGTTAACTCCTGTAGTAGGTAGCACTGTTGCTTAGCAAGGCTGTCACTGTTACCATGTACAGCCTGTTGTATATGTTTGATGGTTCCACAAACTAATTAGTTACAAATGGTGTTTTTGGTTCTTTTCTTAGTCAAAATTATTTTTTTACTTAACTCCTTTTCAGTAAATACTGACCTGAAAATTGGTAATCACAAATATATGCTGTAAACTATATAGTTTGTTATTCACTTATGCAAACTAAACATTGTATGTTGTATTTACAATTTACTTTATAATACTGTTTATGCATTGGTTGTTTCTGAAATGAGTCATTTGCAGTCTGTCCACTTCCTGGGTAAATGAATGAGCAGTAGTTTAATTAGTTAACATTTGAGTTTATATTTCATTTGTCAAATGATGTAGGCTGTATAGAAAGTAGATTCCACATTTCCAAGTTTGTGTTTGCAGAATAAAATGAAAGAAAAAGCCTCCGTGATGATGCAGTGCAGTTGACCTTTGTGTTTGTTACAAATGCCATTGTTTCCCAAAATGAACTATTTATTGCTGCAAAGTTGAAGTCGTTCACCTTTACTTGCTTTTTTGGTGTGAAAGCACGGACAGTGTTGAAGCTATCCTGGAAATAAGCATTGTCTAGCATCTGCCTTAGTGCACTGTTTTGAAGAGGTTGATGTGGTAAAAGCTTTCTTGTTATTCTGAGTTCATTTTTTCAGATGTATTGTTATACTTGGGCATGAGGCAGATTTTGACATTCACACATTGCATTACAACTTATATATTTTTAATATCAGATTAGCAATACACTATTCAGTACTTTACTACTTGTAACGTTTTTTTTATGTTACTTTTTATGTTATCTTTTTCATGTTAATTTCTATGTGATTTTTTGTATTACTTTTTATTAATTTATTTATTTAAATTTAAATTTTATTTTCATATATATACAATATACATAGTGAATATACAAGAACTATATGAGTTTACATTCATTATGTCTATTTATTTTTAAACATTTTATTCCATTCTAATTGAATTAAGTAATACATCTAATTATTAATTAATTAAACAATTGGGTGGATCTGTTTGTATATATAAGGGAAGTAGTAATTAGTTTAGTTATTCTGATGAAGTTCGTCTTGGCGGACGAAACCCGGGTAAATCATTGGATTGTGTTTGCTGCACTGACGTTGTGTTGGTTGTACCTGTTTTTGTACCTGTTTTACAAGAATAAATATCCATTATTGCTGTAAGAACTTGGTGGAAACTCTTCAGCGTGGAATTATTGGTGACAGTAATAACAGTGGACATTTTTATGCAAGGAGGTAACGTGCATTAGCTGTGGTTTACCCTGACCGTGGAACCTCCTGGTCGTTTATTACCAGTTTGTGCTTCATTTTTGTTTTTTTGTGTTATTATGGAAGACGAGGTGGTTCCGGTGGACATCGGAGTAATACTCCAGCAGATTAATGCACAGTTGAGAGAGCATTCGGCTCTAATTCAAAAATTACTGAGCAAAAACAGCCACGATAATACCTCAGCGGTGGATGATCAGGTTACGCCGCATTCTCCAACAGCGGCACCGCAAGGTAAGCATACTAGTGGAGAAATTATTTGTACCACGAATTCTTTAAATTTTAAAACTTGGCGCGGAAATTACTTTTCATTCAACACAATGAACAGTACATTTCAACCACTACAAATGAAACATAATGATGCAATGTGTGAAATGCTTAGAACTTTTGAAATGAAATTATTTAAATTTAAGCGAGTACAATTAGAGAACAGTTACTTACAGAAAAACATAGACTTGCATATGGTTCCCAAAGGATTACGGCTTTGGAAATACCCAAATGGTAGTGAAAATAATGAAAGCATGCTTGATGAGTTACATGAACTATTCAACAACACCGGAATACAAATGATGCAAATTATGATCAAATATAACAACATAAGAATAGATAACATGCTTAAGGAACTGGATATACTTAATCAAAACATCAGTCAAGATTCTACATTTGACAGTCACTATACGAAATACACCACTATCATTAAAGGCATTGATTCCAGTTGTGATATTCTATACAATAAAAAATGCAATAAAATTACAAGAGACATAAAAAGATATGAGATAGGTGAAATCTATCCAAAATCAAAAAATAATCATCGTGACCATGGTAATGACAAGTATGCAGAACGAACACGACAGAGACAGGAAGTATATGACATCACTTCCGACAATGAAGATCCGCAGCAGTATGGCCCCTATGAACATAATACAAACAACGCAGAAGAAGGAGTCAGGCGTTCGGAACGGCTACTTAACCGTGGAACTAAACAAGCAGATGATGAATATAGAAATATGGGGGCCAGACCAAAAAGAGTTTTTTTATCGGCCAACAATGCGAAAGCCGGATCGAAGAGTCGCAAATGAGGAATCCATCCGTACATCGAACCACCGACAATGTGTATACATCTATGGACATGGACATTTTGACTGATGTACAAACCTTGGGACTATATCAACAGCATCAAACACAAGGTTTGTTTAAACACAATAATGAATCCTATGAACATTCTATGGGTCATACAAATGTATTTGATGCAATTTATTTACATGCACAACAAGAATCAAATATTAATGATACTACTGGGGAATATGGTTCACATTCCAGTTATGAAAAACAATATGACAATAAGGTTAATTACATCAATAACTTACCATTTACGGAATGTGATACGGTATTCAGCTCATACCCACAGGAGGGTTTTGTATGTAATAAATGCATAGAAATAGATGGTGTAAGTGGTAATGAAAACAATGTTCACATGCAAACTAACAACAATGTATATGAGCAGAATTTGGTTGTATATGTGGATGATCAAGTATATAAAAATGAAATTGAAAAAATATTACTTACAAATAATCACCAAGGTGAAATACAACTAGAATTAACTAAAACACAACAGGAAGATCAAATTTTATTGAACTTGACTACATATGACTACCCTGACACGACACAATATTCATCTAATGTAATGAATGATCAACTGGTAAACACAGCAGAAACTATGATTAGTAATGGTGGGAATAGTGATAATATAAATTATGAAAATAATGAAATTTTGGGAAATTACGAAAATAATATTCCTATTAATTTCCATATTGATTTAAATGTTGACAATTACCTGGACAATGTTAATCAATGTATATCAACTAAGAATCAAAACACACCAAGCAGTACAGTAAGATGGAAAAAACACACCACGAGAGTAAGGGTCAACTAATAATTTTGAACCAATTGACAGAGAATTTTTAAGCAATCCAAACATAATAACTAACACCCATGGAGATTATAAATTATTTAATTATTCTAAACATGAATTGAACAGCAAACATGCCAACTTATTTTCGCGAGGGTTTAATTTTGTACCCTGTCGCAAGGGAAGATTAGTTGGTTCAATTATTGATTTAAAATTATTTAGTAGAAAATTAAACTTAAAAATATTCTTTGATGGTAATATACAAGACAATAGGAACAATACACGTTCTGATTTGAGTAAACCCAGTGTATTCAACCCACCTATGAATGATAAAATAGCTACATTTGAAAAACGGGCTGAAATGGACATTAGGGAATTTTTCAAACAGTATCGAACATCTATACACAGTAACATGACTGAAAGTGAGGAAGAAACACTGAAATATATATTAAATATCAAAGATATCAGGATAATGAGGCCTGATAAAGGCAGTGGTGTTGTTGTAACTGATAAAGGGGACTATGTTTCTTATATGACTGCTATGTTATTGAGTAAATCTTATTTTGAAATAAGCATAAATGAAATTAATATCGCCCACAAAAGAATTGACAATTTATTGGAAGATATGTTAATGCAGGGTGAAATAACGGAAGATGAATATGAGTATCTAAAAAACGAACTCCTGGTTATTAGTGGAATATTTGGCATACCAAAAATCCACAAAGGTCTTAACAATCTACAATTTAGACCAATAGTGGATGGAAAGAGAAACAAAACATGTTTCATTAGCCAATATCTGGACCATCACTTCAAACAAAGTATGTCCAAATTTCCACATATAACCAGGGATTCTTTGGACTTCCTTAACATGATGAATAAATTTAAGATGAATGATGGGGATATAATGGTAACAATAGATGTATGCAATCTTTTTACATCAATACCACATGATATAGGATTGATCTGGCTAGAAGAACAGCTTTTTGAGTCTAAAATATTTGACCAGACAAAAATTAATACCTTGATTAGCCTTATGGAAATTGTACTTCACAATAATTATTTGTATTATGAAGGGAATTATTACAAACAAACTGATGGAGTTGCAATGGGGGCAGCATGTGCCCCCATGTATGCCAATTTAATAATGACATATTGGGAGTATAATTATATATTCAATAGCCCATTTCAACAACATATTAAAATATACTCCAGGTATTTGGACGATATCTTTATAGTATGGGACAATGATGAAACAGCACTAAAAATATTCCTTGAATATATTAACCATAATGTTCGATTTTTTAAATTTACACACCATATTGGTTATGAAAATATATCATATTTGGATGTGCAACTAACATATGATAAAAACAGAGGACAGCTTAAATCACACATTCATAGAAAATCGACCTTTTCAAATTCTTACCTTCACTATGACAGCTGGCACCCAGACCACCAGAAGAAGGGAGTAGTAAAGGGTCAGATGGTCAGGGCGGCCAGGATGATTAGTGAAGAAGGGGAGTTTAATGAAGAATTGGAGTTTATGGAAAAAATTTTTTAAATAGGGGTTACCCAAAAATCTTATGTGAAACAATCAAACAAGAAGTTAAAACCAAGAGACAGGTAGGAATATACCAAGCCATACTATGTTATGGCTATGATAAAGACATAAGTAAAACAAATAATGAAAATAAAGATCAGATACCCCTATACATTTCTGTATATGATGACTCTTCTTAAACTATAAGGAATATCGTTAAAAGAAATTGGGGCCTATTTATTAATGATCATATGGTGGCACAGATATTTCAAGGACCAATCAAGTTTGTATACAAAAAGGATACATCCCTTAAGGAATATTTTGAGAACAATATGGAAGTACAGAGATACAAAACCCACAGACCAACAGGCAATTTCAAATGTGGAAGATGTACAACATGCAGGTATATCCATGACACAAAGGATAAAATCAAGATTAACCTGTATAATATTAAAATTAAAGGGCACTTTAATTGTCATACCTTAAATGTTATATATGTTGCACTTTGTCAACATTGTAAAGCCTTTTATATAGGTAAGACAAGTAGAAAATTTAGGAGTAGAATAAAAGAACATCTTTTGGACATAAAGTATATGAAAACCACGAATGCCCTAGTCAGACATATTCAATTATACGCTGACCACAGGTTTAAATTTTGTGTCATTGATTACATACCCAATGATGCACAGGGAAGATACACAAAATACGATTTGGATATACAGGAGTTAAGATGGCAGATTCTATTGAATGCCCATAATTGGCCGGGGCTTAATGAATATTGTACAATTAAACCCATTCTCATGAAGAATCATATTAAGGGTAAGCCTTAACATAGCTTAACATATTTTCAAGTTAACCATTTTAAAATAATTTCATCATTAGGGAAGTGGAATATACATAATGTGCATTTTTTGTACACCAAAATATAATAAATTGAGTAATGTATAGGTACCTATGAAAACCCAAAGGAGTGATAAATACAGTGGTACAAGTCATTTAATAAGACATGTATATGTGCCTAATAATGAATAGTGTTTATATAATTAGGGTGGTGCGTTATATAGATATACATGTATATTGAAGAGAAACAACTAAAGACATTCACACATTGCATTACAACTTATATATTTTTAATATCAGATTAGCAATACACTATTCAGTACTTTACTACTTGTAACGTATTTTTTATGTTATCTTTTTCATGTTAATTTCTATGTGATTTTTTGTGTTACTTTTTATTAATTTATTTATTTAAATTTAAATTTTATTTTCATATATATACAATATACATAGTGAATATACAAGAACTATATGAGTTTACATTCATTATGTCTATTTATTTTTAAACATTTTATTCCATTCTAATTGAATTAAGTAATACATCTAATTATTAATTAATTAAACAATTGGGTGGATCTGTTTGTATATATAAGGGAAGTAGTAATTAGTTTAGTTATTCTGATGAAGTTCGTCTTGGTGGACGAAACCCGGGTAAATCATTGGATTGTGTTTGCTGCACTGACGTTGTGTTGGTTGTACCTGTTTTTGTACCTGTTTTACAAGAATAAATATCCATTATTGCTGTAAGAACTTGGTGGAAACTCTTCAGCGTGGAATTATTGGTGACAGTAATAACAGTGGATATTTTTATGCAAGGAGGTAACGTGCATTAGCTGTGGTTTACCCTGACCGTGGAACCTCCTGGTCGTTTATTACCAGATTTTGTCATTCCTTTCTGCAAGTAACAAGTACCAGAATTTTTGTCTGAACAAAGCATGATTTCTGTATTGTAGACTAAATGTATACAGCATTGCTTGTGATGTTTTGGAATTTTCATTCCATGTTTACAGGAAGACATAGGTAGCCTGATTCTCCTGGTGGGTTTTTTATGTAGGTTTTGCTTTTTTGTTTTATGTTGCATTGTAGTTCTAGTTCCTTGCTCAGTGATGTATATTGTCACCACTGAATGTATAGTAGTTGATTTTTGGTGGAGGTTTGCAGACGTAATATTACTTAAAATTGTCCAGTATATTTTGTTTTCTATGATATTCCAGACATGTTTAGTGTTCTTTTACAGAGCCACTTCTAGCAAACCATACAATATCTGATTTCCAAGTGCAGGAAATAATGGCTCCGTAATATGCACTTTGTTTAATGATCATGCAGTAGTGGAATGTCTGCCATGTGCTTTCAATGCCCCAGAAAAAAAGATGGTCACCTTCTGTGACCCCCCCCCCCCCCTCTGATGTTTGTTCGGGATGAAAATAAAATAGCCACTGGCTACAGTGTTCATCTTAGTATTATTTCTACGGCTTGAGTACTCAGACCTACTGACACTACTTAACCACCTTTCATGTGTATCTCTGATGCCTGATTGTGAAGAAGATGAAGGAAGTAATGAGCAGAGATGTATTACAGTTTGGTGCCAGTTATGACTTGGTTTCCTCATATAGCCTTAGTCTGCTAACTAGGGACTCACCACTGTACCTTCCTTGAAAGAATACATTTAAACATAAAGTAATGCCCAACATTTGTAACTTTCATCTTTAGTATTTCTTGCAGGGGTAATGAACGAATGAGATTAATTACAATTAAGCTCTGTTCATCCAAATGTCCCTGGCTCTTCAGATAAGCAGTTGCCATATCTATTCTTTGCATCTCTCTTTAAAACAGTTTCCCCTTAACATTAGTAATTTTTTTTTGCCACAAAAGACTTTATTTGCTTTTAATTTAAAGGTTAGTACCTACCTATGAACCTAACGGTGAATCCATTGTCATCCCATTACAGTAGTTTTCTTCAGCAGTGAAAAAGTACAGAGGTAAACAATACTGAGGTCTTTGCATTGTGTAAAATCCCTAGTGGCATGGCAAAAGATCTTCAGTGAGATACTAAAAACAGAAACAGGGATGTTTAGATTACTCTGGATCCATGAATTGATGTGCCTCCATCTCAGAGGTTTAAACCCAACAAATGCAGTAGCTCTAATTCTCATTGCATTTTGCCATCTGTTACCCATAGTAACTGTTAAATAATCATCATTAAAGTGGCATATTCAGATGGAACAGAATATAAAATAATGTTAGCCTACCATTTCCTATCAAAATGTCTCCTGGAACATGTCCATAACATCAACAAACATGCTGCTCTGAAATGCTGCTGATTAAGAATTACATCCGTCAATTACAACAGACAAAAATCTTCCTCATCAGTCTCAACAAGCAACTCACGGAATTAATCAAGTCCACCAAAGCCAACTTCAAGGCAAAAATAACCTCCCAGGATAAGGATGACCATAAGCATTTTTCAGTTATGTATGTAACCATAAGAGGAATACTGAACAGTGTGCTGAACTAATAGTAAGTGGAACTCCGTGTAGCGACCCAGAGGATATAGCAAATTTGCTGGCTGATTTAATTTTAGCTCTGATTTTACCCCCAGGAAATGCCCTCTAGCATTTCTACCCCAACTATCACTAAGGAACCGGTCCTCATTCTACTCGAAATGTTTTTAGCTTAAAGAAAAAAAAATCAGTAGGTACATATAATATCCCAGGATGTCTCCCTTTTTAATTTCTCCAAGTATTTTGGATTTCTAATTACATGATGGGAGTGAACCCCATTCCTAAGTCAAAGTATGATTAAAGTTCATGAAATTTAGTATTGTTTCAATCTTTGCTAGACAAAAGATCTCTTTGCAGCACCTGCAGTGTGCCCGGTAATGACTTCTTCTGCAGTTCATATGGAGTTACACAAATTGGTAATGTATCTCTATGATTGTAATCTCTCTTTTGTAAGATCTATTACTCATACTGTTACTGGAACTGTTTGGGTGTCCTTCTTCCACACTGCCCTAGTTTCTGCCTGCAAATCCTGGTATTTATGACTGACTTTGTGTCTGTCTGTACGTAAAGACACTGTAGTCACTGGGTGTAGCAATTTCAGTTTTGTCTTCTCTTCATTGATTACTGTATCTGGTTTCTCGCATCTGT
This sequence comes from Protopterus annectens, assembly GCF_019279795.1. Taxonomy (NCBI): domain Eukaryota; kingdom Metazoa; phylum Chordata; order Ceratodontiformes; family Protopteridae; genus Protopterus; species Protopterus annectens. The sequence continues at coordinate 974,436,811 of NC_056730.1, read as the reverse complement.
TTTTTTTTTTTTTGAACTGTTGGCAAGGGGTGATCCTATGTGATATAAACTTCATAAATTCCTATAATGCTTTGTGGCTTATGTTTCCATTGTGTTTCAACTACTTCAGTATTATAATGATTGCACAATCCCCAATGCAGTAGTCTTGCCACATTATTATGCCTTTCAGTATACAGTCCTGCCATTGGTATATCACATCCAACAACAAGATGTGTGACCGTTTCCAATTCTGTTTTACAAAACCTACATTTGGTTATTTCTCCCACATGTTCAGTGGACCTTTTAAACCAACGTGTACGTAGTCCGCTGTCTTGGACTGCCAATATTAACATTTTGTCTTTTGGTTTAAATTCATCTCTCCTTAACCATTCCTGTGTTAGATTTTGATCAACTTGATCAACATGATGGTTGTTGCAAGAGTTTTGTATACTTGCAATTGTATTTATGCATTTTCCACATTTCTTGCCTTCTCATCTAATCCTTCACCTTATATTCATTGTTTTGCTTTTTTGCCACATTCAGTTGCTGACTGATTTTTATCTACTTCTGGTTTGATTTCCATTCCCACTCTGCTAAACTAAGCAGGGAAGTCGTCTTAGACTTATTTTCCTCATGTTTTAAAACCTTCACTACATTTGGATCTTCTGAGGTCAGCAGATGTTTCCATGATTGCAGATCTGTACGTGTAGTCACTTTTGAGGAGGCCCGTACCTCCTTCAGAACAGGGAATATATATCTTGGTATACACTGATTTTTGTAGATCATTTGATGAGCATGAAGCATCCTTCTTGTTTTTCTGTCCAACCGATCCAACACCCTTTGGGGCCAGTCAGTTACTGCAAAATTGTAAGTTAGGACAGGAAGAGCAATTTGGTTTATAGCTTAGATACTTTGTTCCTAGATGTCAGCGCTGTTTTCAGTATTAATTTTAGTCTTCTAAAATATTCCTTACTAAGTTTTATTTGCATTTGTTCATGTTTTATTGTTGATCCTTCATCAATTTCCAAATATTTATACACTCCCTCTTGCTCAGTTTTTTTTATATCACATTCCTGTCCCAAACTGATGTTTCTTGGTGTTACAGCTTTCCTGATTTAAAGGTTACTTTTGCACATTTATCAAGACCAAATGATATTCTTGTATCATCTGAAACAAATTTGACCAATTGCAGTTGCGCTTTTAGTTCTTCAAATGATGAACTTTACAATATTAAATCATCTACTAAAAGAAATTGAGAAGTCTTTACATTTTGCAGTTTTCTGGCAGCCAAGTTGTAGCCATGACCTAATCTGTTAAGTAGACAGCTTAATGGGTTAAGGGGAATACAAAAGAGCAGTGGTGACAGAGCATTACCCTGGAATACCCCTTTTGAAATTTTATCCCTGGAATAATAATTTGTCCTTTATCATGGCTTAACTGCAAAGTGGTTTGCCACTGTTTCATGGTCGCTGTAATGCAATCGATCAGTGTAGAGTGTATTGTATACATTTTTAAGCACTCTCTTTATCCATGAATGTGGGATACTATGCTTTTCTGTAGTTTGTCCATGCCATACTTAGATTCTTCCCCTTTTAACAATCCTCCATCTTGACTATTAAACAACAAATGATCCTTTGATCCATATGGGTTTCTTTTGTTACCCTTTTGTTTGATTCCTATGATTTAGTTTTCTTCTAAAATGACTATAAACTCTATCAGCATCATTTCCAGTGTATAGTTTATACATCATTGGAAGGCAAGTTATTGGCCTGTAGTTTTTAGGATAGCTTGTAGGTTCACTCTTGTTTTTCCTGCTGCTGTCTAGGCTGGTGTCTTTTCGGGGTGCTCATATAAATAGTTCTTACTCATGTCTAAATCTTCGCGTAAACATGTTAATGCTTTTAGCTAGAAGTTGGGTACTGCATCTGGTCCTGGGGTTTTCCAATTAGGAGCTCTTCTTAACTTTGTTTCAGTCTCTCTGGCTGTTACTTCATCCCATTTCATATCCTGTGTGTTAGAAATTCTTATTCTTTTTTTTTTTTTTACTTATTCAATCCACTTACCATCTTTGTTATGTTCCACAGGATATTTCATAGGTATTTCTCCAAGTAAGATCAGCTGGAAGAGAGTTCCAAGTTTTGCCAACAGAGTTAGCAAACGGAGAGTCCCCAGCAGAGTGAATGATTTTGGATGTTTGAACCAGTAGTTTATTAGAAGAGTGAAGTGACCTCAGGTTGCTGTAAGGGTTGATAATATGCCTGCACTTAAAAATGTCATCAGGGTGGTAGAGAACTTTATGGGCAATTTATAAACTGGTTGTACTGAAGTAGCCTAGGCCAGTCTAGCCTCCCCAGAAGATTTACGTTGTGACAGTGATGGGTCCTGTAGGCCGTGCCTGTTGCAAGTCTAGCAATATGGTTATAACAGCTGGAGAGTTTGCCAAGAGCGGATTTGTTCAAATTAATGAGTAGAGGGGAGGCATAGAGAAGAGTGGAGAGTAGATGGGAATGAGGAATTGCAGTCCTAGCAAATGGAATAAGGAAAGGTTTGATCTTATAGAGGGAGACAAGTTTTTTGTTAATGGTTTTGATAGTTTGACATGGATATCAAATTTGAGGGTGTTGTCCATTGTGAAGCCTAAGAGTTTGGTTTGCACATCTGGGTTGATAATGGTACCTTTATTAGATTTTATGGTTAAGAGTAGTGAGGAAGACTTACAAGCGGGGGAGAAAAGAAGCAACTTTATTTTGTTAGGGTTTAATATCAGCTGATGGTTAGAGAGCCAGTTTTCAACAATATTGAAAATATTCTGGGTTAATGTCATTAGATCTGTTGGGGAGGTGGCTGAACAAATCAAGGTGGAGTCATCCGCATATTGGATACAGGTACCATTTGGGATGACAGTGGGAAGGTCATTAATAAAGAGAGAGAAAAGAAGGTGTCCTAGTATGGAGCCCTGGGGGGCACCTAGGGTGACGGGTAGATGGGTTTGTATCTATTTCTTCTTTTTTGGTTGGGGTTTCAATTCTTTTTGCCTCGTTTCCCAGTTCTGTATAAAACATTTTTGGGTCATCAATAAAATGCTTATTTTGTACTTTTTTGTTTATATTTATCTGCGTATTAAAATGCTTATTTTGTTCTTTTTTGTTTATATTTATCTGCGTATTTCCTAGGCTTTTCTGTCTGTGTTGATATTTTTAGTTTATTATTTGTGATCCTACATGATGGAGCCTGATCTTTTCTTGTACTTTGCATTACTTTTATCATGTCTTTCTTTTTGAGTATTTTTGTTGATCTTTTCCCTCTTCTATACTCTTCTATCAGTGACACTTGTCTTAATTGCTTTATAGTTTTGCCTATATGATACTTCCATGATGGCATTTGATTTCTCCCCTTCCTTTCCTTACTACCCTGTGTTTTTGTGTAAGACTTTATCTGTTATCAACATAGCTGCACAGTAATAAATCCTATTTACTTCTGTTATGTTGCATGAATCTCTATGAATGACCCTAATTACTGTGCTCATTTGTTTTATCAAACTTCTATTTGTTTTTTATTGACTTTCTGTAGTGTATTTCTTTCATTGATCTTGATGTGTTTTTCCATTTCTATTAAATCAAGCACCTTTTCTCTTAGGTCATTTTCTTCTAAGCTGAGGGTACATTCTTTGTTCTCTACTTCCTGTGGGCATTCTGTAGAAAGTTCCAGAGCATCTTCCTGTGCCACATCCTCTTCAGTTTCACCCTGTGTCATCTGTTGTTGTTTCATATAGGAACTCACTGTCCTATCACTCCACAACTTTGACTTTGTCAGAGTTGCCACAATTTTCTGTTCCTTCCCTTGCTGTGCAATTCCAACTAAATGTTTGTACTGGTTTCCTGTGGAAGGCTCCAAAGTATCTTCATATGGCAACTGATCAGATGTTTCCCACTCCACTGGTTTCTCCTTAATTTGGGAATCCATTGCTCTCTCCTGCTGTGATGTCAGAATTAGATTTTTCTACACTAAATCCTTCACTTCACAGGTAATCCATAACCTCAGTTTCTATTTGTTTTATGTCTCTAACATAAGAAGGTTGAACTTCTTGAAATCTGTACAAGCTCCAGCACGTTTAGCCAAAGCAGCATTAGTGTCCTCCTTTTTGATGGGTAAAACATACTAGTAAATCCTTTTGCTGAGTTTCCTCTTGTTTTTTCCAATGTAGTAACTTCAATGTGCCACGTATACCAGTCCACATGAATTGCAGTTGAACCTTCCTCTAAAAACAATTGTTCTATTTACTGCCAGGTTGTAAATATTGGGACAGTTGTAATGGCAATGTTTGTATTTACCTCACCTAAAAGTTGCAGTGGAGGTTTTTGGGGTTGAAGTACATTTCTTTGATGTTTCTCCCATGCTTCTAATGTTCAGGGATTTTTTTTTTTTTTTTGTATGTGAACAATGGTTTGTTTTTCGCCAACAATTTCTGATAATTCTCTATTCCCATAGGTAATTTTCCAGTTGTTCCCATAGATAATTTTCCAGTTGTTAATAATGTGTTTAATAACAGACATGTCCGTGGTAATGGGTAAAGGGAAAGCATTATGGTATTCGCCAGTTGGTATTTGAGCAAGAGTGACCTTGTTGACCATTTTTTCAATAGTAGATGATGATGTCTGTAGAATGAGTTTTGCCTTGTACTGCCGAAGTGTCGTTACCTCCTGTGCAGTGTTGGCTAATTAACCGAGGGGATAGGCTATCTGAAGGAATAGATTTTTAAGCATCTTCACTTCATCTGCAATGGTGTCATCGTTGCTGGTGTGTCTGCTTAACCTGATGTATTGTCCCTTGATTACCTTTCTTCATGTGGTGTGGGCGTAAGCTTTTGTAATACAAGTAGTTGTTGAAAAAGATGTCCTTTGTAAATATTTTGCTCTGAAGAACTCTGCTTCTTCCTTCTCTGTTCAAAGTGATGATAAGATAATCATTTTTTTTTAACCAAACAGCAGATGGTAAATTTTACAAAAACGGTGGTGGTGTTTAAATATTCCAAGAAGGAAAGAAAGTCGTCTTTGGTCCCCTCCCAGATTAAAAGCAAATAATCAATGTAACATCTGTAAAACATGACATTCGAATATGAAGGATGAATTTTGATGTGATTTTGTTCCCAGAGGACCGTCACAATGTTGGCTTCTGTTGCCACCCCTGACTTGTGTTTTGTAAAATTTATTGTTAAACTGGAAACAATTTTTACTAAGTCCAACAGTGTGCAGCTTGTGTTAATCACAATGTTGTTCATATTAGTAAAGCTGCTGAGATACTCCCTCACAAATTCAATGCCGGTAGTTTGATTTACTACAAGTGTAAAGAGACACCAACATCTCTGGAAATGAACATACTACCACTGTCTGTTTCCGATGTTACTGAGCAGTTCTAACAGATGCCACAAGTCTTTAAGGTGCAATTCTGACTGCTAAACCAGTGGATTAAGTACATGGTCAAGATAAAAGGATATTGGCAGCAACACAGTATTAGTTTAAGGGTGTGCACACTTGTGCAATCAGCATATTGTATGTTTTTTTTAATATTTTTTTTCCCTAACAGATTTGTTTTTCCAATTGAATTGTACAGGTTATATGTCACATTAAAGGTGGGAAAAGTTTTTAAATGATTAATTTGGTCTCATTTTTTTATATCACAAAAACCTGGCAGTTTAACAGGGGTGTGTAAACTTTTTATATCCACTGCATGTAGTAGGCACAGCAGCTGTTACATTTAGTGTTCAGACATTGGACAGCACACTATATTGAGAGTCTGCAGAGTGTTCTTAATGTTGTAGATAGTACCTTTTCCCATGTTTACAAATAACCTTTTCAGCATATTCACTGGTGTGTCCACGTAGTGGTCAATGTCTGCTGTCTTTTCTGCCAGAAATGTGTACATTGCTGCCCCAGTGCTGTTCAAAGAGTAGTTGACTGTATAATGCAGTCTCCCATTTGTTCAGTAATTTCAGTGTCTTCTTGATCATCTCCATCTCCCAACACCAGACTCTGGGGCTCAAATCCAAGTTATTTCTGATTCTTCCAGTCCACTCCTGTGGTTTGTTTTTGTCTCTCAAGGATTTTCCTTTGGAGTGGTGGAAAATGTTACACAGCTAAAGTCTCTCTGAGCTTTATTGTTAGATGAATGAGAAGCAGAGTCCCTTCCTGCATGCTGGCTCACTTTTTGTTGGATAAACTTTTTTTTCTCCTTAACCTGTTCTGCATCCCATGTCTTTGATCCTACAGAAAAAAAAATATTTTGAAGACTGCTACATGCAGCATCTTTAATCTCACAACTGCCTCTTGACATTCCCTAATTGCTGGGATAAATGTGCTTCTATTCTGCCCATTATACAGTGAATAATCATTTTCCACACACCCTCTGCTGTCTCTGATTTTTAATACTTTTCCTTTGTACCACAGTTTTGTCAGGATCAACGCTTTCTGTTTCTATTATTACATTTTTACTAAGGTAGGTCTTTGCTGCTTTCTGCTGGCCAGGTTTGAAGCATAAACTTCATGTGTTCTTTTAATTAATAAATCCTACTTTGGAGCACCAGTATTGTTACTTATTTGTGCTTCCATAAAATAAATATAGTTTGGTGTTCATCATATTGATTACTGCTGCAGTAGCCTTAGCTGTATGGGGTTGTATCATGCCAAGGAAATGATAGATGGCCAGCTTCCAGGCATCTAACATGAGCTCAAACAGGCAGCTTGGACTGAGCTGCCTAAAAACAAGCCAAGCCCTTCAGAGCTCTCTTACCCTTTGAAGACAATGCCCCTCTACTGGCTTTCAAGGTTTAATGGTTGGCTTGTGTCATTTGATGGGCAGATAATTTCCCTTTTGAGAAAAAACCTTGCACATAAAAAAAATATTGTTCATATGATCATAGGATGTTACTAGGCTATTGGCCCTGAAGCCCTTATTAGCTTAGCCAAGAGTTTAGCCCATGTATAGCCAAATCAGCACCTGATGCCCCTGTCCAGCAGGGACACTGGTGGAATTTCCGGGATATATTTTCTATTTCCCGTCCAGTTATCCAGGTTGACTTAAAAAGGGTAAAGAGGTACTCTGCTTGATGTGGCGAGGGAGTCTGTTCCATAGATGGGGGAGTTTCAGGGACACAAATCTGTCCTGCCAACAAGTCCTATTGATGTCACAGACCAGGTTGAGGCTGTGTGTGCGGGTTACTCAAGTGGAGCTTGACTTCTGGATATGCAGCAGTCCAATCAAGGCGGGGTCCGAGATCGCCTTGCATGCCAGACAGAGGTCACCTCTGAGGAGTCCGTATGAAACAGAGTAGAGGGAGAGGTATAGGGCTTTTAGCCTATCTGTGTATGGTAGATTTTTGAGCCCCTGGATTCTCCTGGTGAGGAACCTCTGTGGTCTCTCCAGCTGCTGCATGTGTTTTGGGAGGTACATGTTGAATGGGGTGTTGCACTCAATAATGTGCCTTATAAGGTAAAAATACAGGGATGTTATGACCTCCTTGTCTCTGGATGAGATACCCTTACTTATGTGGTGAGCCATGTAGAAAGCTTTCTGTACAATGAAAGCAACATGGTGATCAAAAGTCAGGTTGCTATCAATCTGGGTGCCCAAATCCCTCATGACTGACTGTGTGCTTAGGACATTGTTATTAATGTGATAATGTGTGGGGATGTTACTTTCCCCAAAAGGGATGATGATGCTTTTTTTTGTATTCAGCTTGAGGTCATGTTTCTGGCACCAGTCTTTTGTTTGAGTGAGACCCTTTTGGAGGATGCCCATGTCACTAGGAGAATTTATAACAGCACCCAGCTTGCAGTCATTTGCAAACCTGGTCAACCATAGCCCACTGGTTTTGGCCTGCACCTCAAAAAAAGTATATTCCAAATAACAGAGGCCCCAAGACCGAACCTTGGGGTATGCCACTCGATACAGGTCTACTGCTTGAGGTGGCTTCCCCTATTTTGACTAGGTGGGTTCTATCGGTGAGCCAGTTAGCTACCCATCTAGTAACATATGGATTGATGCCTAGTTGAGAGAGTTTATCTGTTATGCCTGAGTGGGGAATAGTGTTGAAGGCTTTGACCAGGTCAAGGTAGACGTTGTGCACTGTCTTCCCCTCATCCATGGCTTTGATGACTGTCTCAAAAAAGTCGACCATATTTAACAGACATGACCTCCCCTTGACGAAGCCAACTGTGTGGGATCAAGTGTTTGGAGGTTGCCAATGTTCTTGCTAATGAGGTCCATGATAATCCATTCCATGGCCTTTGCAGATCAGGCTAGTTAGGCTGATGGGTCTATAATTTCCCGGATCGGTGGAAGCTCCACCTTTTGTGTAAAAGCATGACAGTGGCTGTTCCCCACTCAGCTGGGACAAAGCTGGTACTCAGGCTTTGGTTGAAAAAGACACCTAATGGTGCTGCAAATTCCTGCCTGAGTTCATGTAGGATGCAACCTGGGATGTTATCGGGGTCCCATGGAGGCTATATTTTTTGCTTTTGGGTGAGCAGTGATGACCCGATCCCTAAGTATAAGAGGAAGGAGACAGTTACTGGTAATGTCCTGATTTACTGATTGGGGGGGGGGGGGGGGCAGAGGGGTGAAATTTTTTGTTGAATGTCGAACCCTGAGTTGTTGGACATGCTCCACTTAAAGAAATCTCAATCCCTCAGAGCCACATGCTCCAGGGATCTAAACCTTGTTATCACAATGAACAAAACATGCTGGAGGGATAGGTTCCTGACCCAGAGACTCCCCATACTCTGGAAAAGACTGCCCATACATGTCAAGCAGAGCGCCTCCTTGGCCCTCTTCAAAAGGAACCTTGACGATTGGATGGGAGATAGGAAATTCACCCTGGGGATCACGTCGGTCGCCCTGCTAGACAAGGGTCCAGGGAAGTAAATATTGTGGGAAGAAATTTCCAGGGAATTGTTATGGCTAGGCTTGTATAGGCCCTAGGGCCGATAGCCTAGTACCAACCTATGAATCCCTCAGCCAGCAAGTTTAATTTATCTACGGCATTTGTGTATGTGGTATCTTTGACCACCAGTTCTGAACAGATCTGGGTGCTACCTTTGAGGTTACGGACATATGTGAAGAAGGCCTTATGATTGTAGTAGATGTGGCCAATGTGGACTTGAAGTTTGCTTTGGAGGATCTCACTAGTGCTCTTATTTGCTTGTTTAGACTAAGGAGCGATTGCTTCCAATTGGGCACCTGCTCCTTCTTGGTCCTGGACAGCAATTTTTTTCTTTTGTTATGGAGTATATTTATTGCAGATGTCCACCAGACAGGTTTACTCTTCCTTGCAGAGCATGATTTAGTCCTGTCAGATATTCCTGATTCCATGGGCGGCCATGGTGGTGCAGCGGTTAGCGTTGCCGCCTCACAGCAAGAGGTTCTCTGGTTCGATTCTCGGCTGGGGTGCCTTCTGTGTGGAGTCTGCATGTACTCCCTGTGGTCGCGTGGGTTTCCTCCAGGTGCTCCGGTTTCCTCCCACATCCCAAAGACATGCAGTAGGTGGATTGGACACTCTAAATTGGCCCTAGGTGTGAGTGTGTGCGTGTGTGCCTTCTGTGGAAGGTTGGGCGCCGGGCTGGCAACTCGACACCGTAAAACTCCACTGCCAATCATGAGCGGATTGATGATCCGCTGTGGCGACCCCTAACCGGGAAAAGCCGAAAGAAGAAGAAGATATTCCTGATTCCATGCATCTATATAAATGTTCGTCTAGTAATTTGGTATAGTTTTGGATACTGGTGCCATTTCCTAGAGAGGGGGAGAGGGCTGTGAAGCTGTTTAGATCATCCCTCAGGAGGCTGTAATTAGCTTTGCTAATTTACTTACCTGTTTAGGAAAGGTAATTTTAAGCTAGGTATTTGTGTTTTAATAGACTGTCATGAGACTTAACTGTACTTCAAAATGAAGTGCACTTTTTTCCTGTTGGTTTAAAAGGTGTTTAATGTAGATTAATACTCATTTTTTTCTGTGGAAATATTGTGTTTATTTTACTTTAAATTTTTAGTTGATTATGCTGCTTGCTTTCCCCATGAAACAGGCACCATTTTCAACATGACCATGGAAGAAGCTACTGGGACCACCATGGTCAGCCCTTCTTCCAGTCACAAAAAGGAAAAGTTAAGCAAACAGTCTTTGTCACCACAGCATGCTAGCAACTTGCCACAGGTGGGTGACTCTGCTGTGGCCAAAGCTGGTTTCTCAGATCACTCGTCTTTTAGCCTGGATTCCTTTGATGCAGCACCTACTGCCACTATGGACCAAGTCCCTTGCGGCTCTTGGGGTCTTCGCTGTGGGCAAGGGAGAGGCACTCTTGCCTGTTCTGGGAGAGGGAACAGGGAAGGCTTCCCTGTTCAGTCAGAATGTTGTGCCCATCCCTGGGGAAGCTGCTGCCATTAATAGCATTGTTAGCCCAACGTTTCTGTCAAAAAGAAACAGAAAACTAAGCATGTGTTTACACCTCCTCAAATTTCCTTAGACAAGAGTGATTTACTAGCTCTGCCTCAGGGGTTAATTCAGTTTATTGATTCTTCTTATAACATGTTTTCTGTTTAAAGAAAGAGAGGTACCTTTTGTTCATGAAGAGATTTCAAGATTTTGAATCTGGACAGGAAGACGAAGGGACAGATGTAGGATTTTCTTCTCTTATTTTTTATTTTATCTGAGAGGCAAGCACAGTATCTTGTTATCCTTGTGGAGTTTATTTTTCTCTGAAACTATTTCCATAATGTGTCAGTGTTTTCAGTGGGAGAACATTGAGGTTTCTCAGTCCCTCAGAAAATACTGTGAGCTGTTAACAGATGGAATTTCCAGAACCTTCACTCACTTTCAGCTTTGGAGGATGTGTGTCTAAATGCATATAATTTTCCTGATCGCCAGCCTGCTGTTTCTTAAAAGGCAGATTGTATATATTTTCTCAGTCTTTAAGTTTTTTATACTCTCATCCTAACCCTGACCCAGCAGCTATAGCTTTAGTTAATCCTTCTACTGCTAAACATTTAGTTAATTCCAATCCTACACTTTATAACAAGGGTGGAAAAATAATTAAGTATGGGAAAAGAAGTGTATGCTTTTGCAACTTTGATTTTCAGAATTTTGAATTGTCGGACTTGTATGTAAAAAGTTTATTCTGAGTAATTGTGAATGCACTTGCAATGTTTTTTGTCTGAAGTTTCTTCTTGTTAGGAAAAACGTGCTTTAAATGGTTTAAAGTGCACAACTCTGATACTTCTTCCAATGGGGTGGCCTTTGGTACTGTTTTGCGGAAGTTTGCTTGACTGTGTTCTCAGAACCTCCCAGATGATGTGAAAAATGAGATTTTAAGTTCTCCTTTGTATAGAGATTTAGTTTATGGTTCAACTGCAGAGGTTATCAAAAAGTATGATCAGAGGGTTAAGTTGATACAGGGAAGCTAAGATTTTTTTTCAGCTCTCCTTTTTCAAATTTCCTAAGGGATTCTCAAACCCCTCATCCAGTTTTGACAAGAAACAAAATGAACCATTTCACCAAAGTGTTGGTAAGCAGACATTTATGAAGAAATGCTTAGGGAGTTCCAAAAAGAATACAGGAACCTCCCCAAATCCAAGGACAGTCCAACACGTCAGAATGATCATTTAAGGCCCCCCCCACACTACTCCTTTCCCCACTGCTCCAAAGCAGTCAGTCACCACAGACTCCCTAGACTTTGCTTGGGTAGCAGTTTCAGTACGGATAAAATTGCAATACCACAGTCATGTGCTACATCAACAAACAAGGGGGGACCAGGTCTTACTTCCTTTGCAGACTAGCCATGTTAGCTTGGGATGTAGCTTCACAGCATAGTCCCACTTCACAGGCATCCTACCTCCTGTCAGCGCAAAATTGTTTGGCAGACAAGTTGAGCAGGACAAATGTTGAAACTCACAAATGGAAACTAGCTCATGATGTCTTTAAACATTTGATCCATCTGTTGGGAGTTCCTCAAGTAGACCTCTTTGCCTCCTTTCTGAAAAATCAGCTGGCAAAATTCTGCTCCAGAACTCTATACAAGAAGGCCAAGAAGAGATGCATTTACTTTTCCTTAGACAGGAATATTCCTGTGTGTTTTTTTTCCACCTGTGTAATAATGTTTGGGGTACTTATGAAGATTCAGAAGGAATCACCCAAGATCATTATGGTGACTCCTTTCTGGCACAGGCAGTAGTAGTTTTGGTTTCTTTTGACAATAGCCATGGGAATTACCACAAGCTTCCTCACAGAATGGATCCACTCAAACAAGAACAGGGGTGTCTGATACACTGTGACCCCAATCAATTTCAACTGACTGCCTGGATGATAGGGTTGTAATTCCCTTTAGGCATCTGTTTGCTGAGGATGTGCAGCAGATACAAATGGAGGCAAGAAATTCTGCTACTAAAGAATCACATATGCAAATGGAAAAGGCATAACTAGCATCCATTCAGGCAAGTGTTTCTCTGGTTTTACAGTACTTATGTGAGTTACTATTCTTTGCCCTTTCTTACTCCTCCATCAAGGTTCATTTATTGGACATTTAAGCATGTTTGCTCATGGATCCTCTTCTTTCAATGCATTCTTATGTCAAATGGGGTTTTGCATAAGAGACCTCCAAGAAAACCTGTGGCTCCTCCTTGGGATCTTAGTTTTGTGCTACAGAAGCTACCACTTGCTCCATTTGAACCAGCTAATCTGGCTGAATTGCGGTTCTTGACATGGATTAACAGTTTTACTGATTGTGCTGATCTCTGCAAGAAGAGCATCTTGAGTTGGGAGCTTTTCTGGTGAATCAACACAACCTCATTTTCAACAAGAGAAACCAGGAACCAGACAAAAAAAACTGATGGAGGTCCAGGGAGTACACAAGTCCAGCATAAACCACACAGCTAGTAGCAACCACCAAAGATTTATTGAGCAAAAACAGCAGTCAAGCACTTTTGTCTTGCATCAAGACTTCATCAGAACTGCAGTAATCACATAAACCACACAGTATAAAGAAACCTCCTGTATTCATGTGGTTAAAACTGACCAATATAAATAATGCTTAAAAAATTAATTGATTAAAAACTTGAACATGTACTGACAGTTTGAAACCGCGTGTATGAGTGAAAAAACAGAGCCAAACCTATTACAACAATGTATATACAACAAATTATAAAAATGACTGATGAATTACCCCTCCATACTTTTCAAGTTTAGGATTGGGGTAATGGAACAGCAATCATTGAGCCCAAGGGGGAGTAAGGGCATCCCACATCAAAATCCAGATGAATTCCTTTCTGTTGAGGTGTTCTTCTGTACTAAAACCCCTTGCATCCTATTCCGTATAGTCCAACACTACAAACTTGAAGTGGTGGTCAGGAAAAGCTGAAATATGCCTATACAAGACATTTGTGTTCTTCCTTTCTTGATGTCATTCAAGTGTTCATAAATTCTTTCTTTCATCTTACGACTAGTCTTTCCAATGTAGAATGTCTTACAACATTGACAAAGAGCTCCATATACCACCCCCTTGGATATACAATTGAAGTGTTTTTTTACCTTAAATTTCCTATTCCTGATGAAAAATGAGTTGCACAATAAAATATGCTGACAGTAATTGAATGATTACATTTGTACATGCCGTTAGGTCTACTTGAACAACTTGCGTCACCTTTCATTTCTAAAAGGTTCTTAAAAGACTTGCCCTTTCTAAACGCAACCTTTGGCCTGCCCCCAAACAATTCTTTGCCTTCATTGATGCTCATCACAATTGGCCAAAAATTACACCCTGTGTCCACTACATCATAGATGTTAACAGAAAAAGTGACTATTAGTGAACATTCAAAAGGGACAATTGAAGGTTGTGTTTCTTTGGATAAGCTATTACCAGCCAAATGGTCATCAGTTCGACCACCAGGAATAGGCAGCAGCAGTTTGTAAAAAACATTCCTCCTCTTACCCTGGACTTCTTCCTTAATACTGTCCAATAACTCATGCGGGTAACCTCTTTTACTGAACATGCCAATCAATTTGTGTATTTCAACAGTGAAGGTGGCATCATCAGAAATCATATGATCAAGTGTGGCCAACTGCCCCTTGACCACAGCCCCCTTTTGAAATTGTGGATGGCAACTATCGAAATGGAGGTAAGAGTTAGAAAAAGTTGTTTTTTTTTTTTTTTTTTTTTTTTTTTTACAGTAGATGTTGGAACAAAAACAATTTCTTGAATAATCCTTGGTTACCAGTACATCCAAATAGGCCATTGAATCATGATCAAACGTATGGGTAAACCTTAGGAAATATGTACTACCATTGATATACTCAAGAAATTTGTTCAATTTTGTAGCAGAATCATCCCAGATGAAAAAAATATCATCCAGGAAACTAATATAGAATGACCAACTTTCGGCAAAGGGACTGTTGAATACAAAATGCTTCTCCCAATAGGCCATGACCAAGTTGGCAAAGCTTGGGGCGCAAGAAGCCCCCATGGCCACCCCAGTCACCTGTTTGAACAACTGGCCTTCAAAATAAAGAAAATTGTTGGTCAAAACCAGATCTGTAAGTGTACAAGCCTTGTTGTTATTCAACAACAGTCCTATGTAAGAAAGAATACTTTCCAACCACTCCAACCCTACCTTGTGGGGAATGACAGAATATAAATTTTGGACATCTATTTTGACCAAAATACAATGACCCGAGAACCTGAGCTTCACTAGCCTGGTCCAAAAACCCCAAGAATCCTTACAAATATGTGAGACTTCAATGACTGATGGTTTTAGAAAGCTGTCCACATATTTGGCTGTGTAGAAGGTCTTGCTTCTACCCACGTCCACTGTGGGTCGCAAAGATGGATTTCGGAGAGATTTATGGATTTTGGGTATCCCAAAGATGCCCGCTACCACTGGATGCTGATTGAGTATGTCCCTTATATGTTCTAACATTCTTTCTTTTTACGTAGGCAAAACAAATAGGAGCTTTAAAGAAAGAATGTTAGAACATATAAGGGACATACGGAACCAGAAGCAATCAAATGCTCTAGCTAATCATGTCCTGAATACAGACAGTAGCCATTGTTTTAAATTTTTAATCTTACAACAAATAGTAATGACAAACGGAGGTGGTGACGTAGAAAACCACACTGAAGAATTAGAACAACAATGGATCACTAAATTACAAGCAGATAGATATCCTGGTTTTAATGGCTGCACCTCATTAGTTCTTACCTTAAGGCCAAGTGCCTTAAACACTAAAACATGAGTTTTTTTTATATATATATTTTTCATTGTACTATTATGGTTATATGTGTGTGTATATGTACATATATATATATATATATATATATATATATATATATATATATATATATATATATATTTTTTTTTTTAATAACCATCAGGGATGACACCCCCCTCCCCCCTTTTTTAAATATTATTGTGTGTAAATACACACCTTTCTATATATTTTATGCATTTTTCTTATGGATATTGATATATGTTCTTATGTTAGTGGAGTAATATCTCTTTAAATTGTGATGTCATACTAATTGTCCTAGTATTTAACCAAGCATCAGTTGTAGTGATGTGGTCTGATGAAGCAACATTAAGTTGTGAAAGCGCTTACCATTTGTCTTCTGCAATAAAGTACAGTGACTGATTTCCAGTGTGTAACTTTGGTGCCTTAATTTACTTTTGATATTATCCAAATGACCTACATATGCCCAAGCTTGTCCTTTCAGGCAAAGCATCAAATTATCCAAACAAACTTGAGCTAGCTAAATCTGTTGTATTAACAATGTCCACATGTCCCAGAAAAAAATTCTGAGCATGAACTATGCAGTGCATTAATGTTATTGCAAACTTGTACAGTCTCATATCCCAGTGTTTTGTTGATTTGAAATGGGTAAATAATACCCCGTAGTGCTTACTGGGTTTATATTAGTACATCGAAGTATTACTACTTCAAATGTACTAATATTGAACCCTTTGCATCGAATGCTGAATATAGCGAAGCTGCAGAATATCGAATACTTTCAGAGAAAGTATTCGGTGGGCCGTTTCTGCAGCTTCGCTATTTCCTCAACTGTGGAGTGAAGGTTACTGACCGGATTAAGGTAAGTGTGCAATATTGCATCGAATGCTGAATATAGCAAAGCTGCAGAATATCAAATACTTTCAGAGAAAATATTTGGTGGGCCGTTTCTGCAGCTTCGCTATTTCCTCAACTGTGGAGTGAAGGTTACGGACCGGGTTAAGGTAAGTGTGCGATAGGGACCTTAGGGTTAGGGAGCAGGTAAGGTGAATGTGCGGTAGTTACTGACCTTAGGTTTAGGGTTGGGTTAAGGTAAGTGGATAGCTAGTAGTGTATGTATGGTTTAGTGTAGGGTTTTGTGAAGTGTATGTGTGTGGATTATGTATTTTGGTGTGCTTGTGTTGTGTTTGTTTGTTGGAACAGCAAATCTTTTCCCTGGGAAAAAAATTAGTTGTTCTGAGTGTTCGATGTGGTGTTTCGAGTGAAATGGTTTGATATTAGAACATTCAGTGTAGTAATACTTCAGTGTAATATAAACCCTGCTTACCTGATCCTTTAATAACATTTCTTCCTCATGGAGTTTCTTCCCTGAGCATTTTTTTGCCACTGGTTATCAGCCTAAAAGTTGTTTGAGCCGCTGTTGAACGATCTGGAATGAGAAGCCTTAGGCCTGGCTCCCAAACGCTCAAAGTTAGGATTATTGTCTACATTCCAATTTTTGTTATGTTCTTTAGCAGAAAAAGCACTAGATTCTTGCCTTTTTCCTTTTGGTAGAGCCTCTCAGAACATCTTGGCAGTTGTCCACTGTTTCCATTTCCTTCCTGGAAGCCTAGGTCATCAGAATTGTGTGAATTTTTAAGCCCTCCTGCTGTCCATCATCCGATTCTGGCACTGCTGTTGGCTGTCCAGGTTCAGAATCCTTGAGGGACTGGGGATATGATATGTCTTACCTTTGGCATAAGCTTCAGTATCTCTCTGCAGTTTTCTAACTTTCCTGTTTTTTATTGCAGCACTAGTTTCATCAGTCTTTTTGAACAAGTTATAATAGTTGGTGTAGTAGTGATCAAATAAACCATCAGTAGTTAAACTAGTATTAATAATGTCCATAACACAAGATAACTTGTCTAATTTGACTTAATTTCCATGTATGTCTAATTTGACTTAATTTCCATGTATGATTAAATGAATTATGTCTGTGTCTGCTTTGTTGAAAATATTAATTAAAGCTTTGTGAAAGTCAGTCAGTTTCTATTCCATTAGGGAAACACCACAAACGTAGCCCTTTAGGAATTAAGCCTCTCTTTATGTTCTCCTGCAAATCTGCATTATCCAGTTGATGTTTTTTATAAGCCAGTTATTTCTCCTGAAATAACTGAAACTGTTCAACAAAGGAGCACTCCCCTATAATGTTATGGTTGGTGTTGGCCTGACTGGAGCTTGACAGAAAATTCAAAGATGTCAGCTTTCCATGTGTCAAAGTTCAACAGCTCCCACTGGTTAGAATTCCTTGACTGGTCAACCCCACCAAGTTGGTTAGACCAAGAGAAAAGGTAACCAGAAGATTGCTTCAATTGAGAATTAATATTTGTTGGAGAAGTATTGTTACCTTGCAGTTGTATGTTGCAAGGGATTTCAGTACAGAAGAACACCTCAACAGAAAGGAATTAATCTGGATTTTGATGTGTGATGCCCTTACTCCGCCTGGGCTCAATGACTGCTGTTCCATTACCCCAATCCTAAAATTGAAAAGTATGGAGGGGTAATTCATCAGTCATTTTTATAATTTGTTGTATATACATTGATGTAATATGTCTGGCTCTGTTTTTTTCACTCATACACACTGTTTCAAACTGTCAGTACATTTTCAATTTTTTTAATCAGTTAATTAATTTTTTAAGCATTATTTGTATTGGTCAGTTTTAACCACATCACTACATGCTATTCCTTTATATTGTGTGGTTTATGTGATTACTGCAGTTATGATGAAGTCTTGATGTAAGACGAAAACGCTTGACTGCTGCTTTTGTTCAACAAATCTTTGGTGGTTGCTACTTGCTGTGTGGTTTATACTGGACTTGTGTGCTCCCTGGGCTTCTGTCAGTTTTTACTGTCTCATTTTTCACAGAGGCATGTTTCTTTGAGAACTAATCCTTGTGTTATGTTTAAAGTGATATCCAAATTTACTTTAAGCTAAACCCTCTTTTTTTTCCTGAATATAAAAGTGAGGAGAACGTCCTACTCCATACCGTGGTTGTGGAAGTTATGATGTTAAGTTGTCCCATCTCGCCTTCGTTCTTGCTGTTTGGGTTCGGAGCCGATCCTCGGCTCCGACTCTGCCTACTTCTATAGCTCGAGAGCTATTTACTGTCTCGAGGCTAACCCTTATCCCAGAATGCACACACCTCAAACTAAGAACCAGCAAGAGAAACAAAGCAAACCAGTCGCTCCAGGAAAAATAGACCAAATTTATTGCACAAACACTTGTCCCAGAATGCCCAGCATCAGCTACCCAGATCTCGTTTGCCGCTTCAGCTGTGAGGTTGCTTTGTTACTGGCTCAGGCTTAGTATAGTTTTTTCTATGATTATAATTGTTTATTCTTAAAATATGTCAAGTTTTTGTCTAGATATAGTTCTTTATCCCTTATTGCCTTTCTTGTGTGTGTTGTAGCTTTGTTGGCCATCGCTCCATATCTCGCAGGCCTTCTGTTTCCCCTGAACTCGTTTAAATTAGAGAGTCCCCCCCCCCCCTTAGGACAGCCGTTTAAATTAGAGGCTCTCTACAGTTCCTGAACTGTAACAAAAAAAAAAAAGTTTGTTTTTTAGTATAGTAGTGTAACATGTCTAAAGAGGCCAAAGTTTCTGGCTTCTAAAAGTGTGACTCAAGCTGTCAGAAAATGTCTCTGACAGATGGGCACACTAGCTGTGTTTATTGTTTAGGGGCTGTGCACCTGCAAGACTCCTGCTCTATCTGTCATGCATTTAGTCCAAGGGTCCTGCAGGAGCGCAAAAACAAATGATTCCTTCGAGGATTATTGAAACCACAGGATTCCCCAGTTAAAGGTTCTCAGCCAGTGAAATCCAAGTCTGTCAAGCTGTCGGCTCCATCCTCGGAACCGACTCCTGGGCTTGAAAAACCAAGTTTGTTGGTGCCGACTAGCATCGACAAATCATCTCCTTCCTCGGCTCCAACTGCAAGCAAGGTCTCCTTCATTGGAGCCGATCCGCTCAGTGCCACAGTCATCCTTATTAGGAAGTGAATGCAGTCATTGCTCTTCATCCCACTCCTCTCGATCCTCCAGGTTATCAGATCAAGACGTGGAGAGAGTAGTCAGCAGGTTGCTTAAATCACAAGCCCTTGCGAAATTACTTTCCAGCCCACCTCAGCAGGTTGCAGATCCATCTGCCTCCATCTCCATTCCTCCTCCGACTACACTTAGTTCGGAGCCGGAGACCATGTAGAACTGACCACGCCGATCACCTCCTCTTCGGTTCCAACATCTGCTCCGATCACCTCGATTGCACCATCCATCGAGGGATCTGGGCACCGAAGCTCTCTCGTTGGCTCTGAGGGGGGGGAGTGGCATCGGTCCCTTGTCCGACCCCGCTCTACCTCTTGGAGCTTCGGTGCAGGTGAGCTCAGCTCCCACATCGGCCTTGGAGCCATCGCCCTCGATGTAGAGAAGGACTCCCGTCTCTTTGGAGCCGGAGCTTTCTTTGCCTCGGGATCGTGACGCCTTCGAGGTCATGCGGAGTGTGCTGTCCCCTGAAGCAGCCCTACTGTCAGCCTCATCGGCTCCTTCTCTTGTGGTGCCTTTGCCAACCTCTGCTCCTCCTCCAGACCAGAAGCATAGGGAACCTATGCCCCAGGACACCCCAATGGGTGACCCCTCTTCCGAGGCCTCCCCTGATCACTCAGAGGAGCCTCCTCGGAAGAAGAAGTGCAAGAGGAAGCACCTAGACTCCCCTGAGTCTGTCACCTCAGATACAGATCTGGATGAATCGGAAGGATCCTCCAGGTCCCCCTCTGAAGAGGTTTCCTTTTTGGACATCCTTGAAATGCTTAGGCAGAGGGGTGGCTGGTCTTCCCTAGCCCCTACCGAGGACGAGTTTGTATACCTGGAGGCATTTGGTTTCTGACCCTCCACCTCCTGGGTGTCTCCACCTTTCGTTCCACTCATGTCTGTAGTGGCTCGAAAGGCTTGGTCAGCTCTGGATTCTGTGGAACCTACTCTGAGGAGACCAAATAAGTTAATAACAGCCCCCCAGAACAAACAATTTCTCTCTAAAGGTGTGCCAGTTGATGCCATGGTGGTAGCAGCAGCCACCAAGAAAGAGTTAGCAGAAACTTCTTCATCTGTCCATCCATCAAACAAAGAGTCTAGGATGATGGACAGATATGGGAAGCAAATGTTTTCCTCAGCGACCTTCTCAATGAGGTCCCTGAATTATCTCTCTCATTTTGCACAACTTCAAAGGGATCTCCTAAAAGAGCTTGGAGATACCCTACAAGATCCTACAGCTGAGGGAGCATCAGCCAAAATAGCTTCCCAGCACAAGATCCTACAGCTGAGGGAGCATCAGCCAAAATAGCTTCCAAGCACAAGATCCTACAGCTGAGGGAGCATCAGCCAAAATAGCTTCCCAGCACAAGATCCTACAGCTGAGGGAGCATCAGCCAAAATAGCTTCCCAGCTTGCGACTCTTAATTCTATAGTCAACTCCTCCATGAGGCTGATTTCCTATGCAGTCGATGGAGCAAGCAGAGCCACAGGTACAGGAGTGGCTCTCAGGAGACGTGCTTGGCTGCGGCTGTGTCAATTTGCAGAACCCTTTTGGCCATCCTTCACAAATGCTCCCTTTGGCTCCTTGCTTTTTGGGCCTCAGGTGAAAGACACGCTTACCAGGTGCGAGCAGGAAGGTGAGACTTTTTCTCTGCCGTGGGAGTCCGTTTTTCCACTCCTAACAGACCTTATCCCAAAGGTCAAAAGGGTGGAAAGATGTGGTTTCAGAAGTCCCAGGGACCCTTGCCTGACACATGTGGTGATTTTTTCCCCCAGGGCCAGAGGGGGAAACAACAATAATGGCAGATACCGCCCTCGTGGCAGAGGGGGACCGCAAAATCAGGGTGACATAGAAACTTTCTCTGCCAAACCCTTCCAGCATCCCTGACTGGTTGCCCGACTGCTCACCTCTGGAGGCAGTCGGGGAGAAGACTTTCCTTGTACCCAAAAGCCTGGAAAAATATAACAAGAGACAAATGGGTACTATCTATCATATCCGGAGGTTACAAAATCCCCTTTCATCAACCCCCTCTAAAGTCAAACAAGTCCATCCCAGATGTCCCACCCAATCTAAGGGATCAAGCAGTTATTCAAGTTTCAAAACTGCTAGAAAAAAGAGCCATTCAGGAAGACCTCGCAGACCAGCTAAGATCTGGAACTTAAGATTCTTTTTAGTACCAAAAAAGACAGGGGACTGGAGACCAATACTGGATCTCAGCAGATTGAACAAATCTGTACAAAAAGAAAAGTTCCGGATGGTAACACTGCAGTCCATTCTCCCCTTTCTGGGTCAGGGCAACTGGATGTGCTCCATAGATCTTCAGGATGCGTACTACCATATCAAAATGGACAGGCACTCCAGGAGATTTCTTCGCTTCCGGGTAGGGGCCAGTCATTATCAGTTCAGAGCTCTGCCCTTTGGTCTCACCACAGCCCCCAGGGTGTTCACCAAATGTATGGCAGTAGTCCCGGCTCACCTGAGACATCAAGGATTCCAGGTGTTTCCCTATCTAGACAACTAGCTCCTAACTGCTACCACCAGGCATCAACTCTTAGAGGCATGGGATTATACAATATCAAAAAAGAGAAACCACCAGAAAGGAAACAGTACCAGTAAAACAAATAGGTCCACGACCTGGAAGGTGGCGCTGGAAATCCAGAAATGGAAAAGCCAAGTAAAAATGCTGATGTTCCTTCTTCTGCTGAAGCAGAAAATAAAAGGCTTCTAATCGAGTAAAATTTCTTATTTTATTGAAACGATCACAACAATCCCATCAAGCGCTTTCGCTCAGCGTAATGCTGAGCTTTTTCAAGATACAATCACTGCAGATTTGCCACTCCTTATATACCCTTGAAATACAATTAATTGTCCAATTAATCAATTAATTGGGAAAAAGTATTTGTTTAACTCTTCATTTCCCTTTCCATACAGAACATACTTTTAACCAACCTTTACTAAATACAACCTACTACAATGTTAAAAAATATATATACATGAAGGCGCTTCAAAAATCAATTGCTAATATATGCACTAGTTACCATAAAATATACAAAATTAAAAACAATGTTTAAATATCAATTTTATAAACTTATTTATACATTAGATATTTTACCCTCCCATAAAACAAGTATAAAGGGAATAGGTACTATAATATGTTGTTTAATGAATTTATAGCTAAAATTTCATTTATGTAATCTATTAATAATTTGATACACCATAAAAAATACTACATAAAAAATATCTATAAAAATTTCTATAAACTGATCCTACAAGTGTTGAGAAACCAAATTCATAATTTTGCCTTCCTTAGCTTCAAGACACTGCTAATACTACAGGCGTCATTTAATCCTGGCCGCCTTCCTGCATCCAATTTCAACTGCCATATTAATTCTTTATATTCCAAAAAGGACCCCCAATCACCACCCCTATCATCCACTTTTACCTGTTCTAAAATGATAAATTTAATCTTCATGTTGGGACAAAAAAGGGAATGTCTATAAAAAGCATTAGTTTCCTTTTTTCTAATTATATCGTAGTGATGTTCATAAATGCGTCTTCTTAGAGTTCTCTCAGTCTTTCCTATATAAAAACTCTTACATTTTGTGCATAAACCCAAATAGACAATAAATTTAGCATTGCAATTATAATAGCCCCTCGGTTGGCATAAAAATCTTCTAGATGGTAAATATAATTTATGTCCATTAAATATGGCTGGGCATTGTTTGCACATTCCGCACTTATATGTGCCTTCCTTTTTACTCCCACTACATATCATTGGTTTAGTCTGATTCATTTCTAACATTTCTTTTATATTAGTACCCCTGCGCCTAATAAATCTGGGAAACTCTGGGATCATGCTGCCCAACCTATCATCCAACCTCAAAATTGGCCAGTATTTCCTTACACTCCTTTCTACAACATCATAGTCGATGCCAAAAGTATGGATGTATCCCTTTTGTTCCAAATTTTGTAGCTTGTTATCCACTTGGCAACTCAACATACCTGTAGTACCTAACAGGGGTGGGTATTTTGTCCTCCTATTGGTAATAATTTCTGTTGCTAATTCCTCAATCAAAGAGCTTGGATACCCTCTTTCAAGGAATCTTTCTTTCAAGAAATTAATTTCTTCCATAAACATTTGTACTGTGTTGCACATTCTAGAGGCACGGATAAATTGTCCCTTAACTATTCCTCTTTTCTGATAATCAGGATGGTTACTTTGAAAGTGTAAGAATGCATTTGAATAAGTGGGCTTCCTAAACACCCTAGAATTAAACCTATTGTTGACATTATCTTTAACCAAATGCACATCCAAATAATCCAAACTGTCCAGACTTAGTGAATGTGTAAAGGTTAAAAAGGAAGTGGTAGCGTTAATGTAGTCAATAAATTCTTCGACATTTGCCCTAGTGCCCCTCCATATAAGGCAAATGTCATCAAGAAATCTAACATAATGTTTGATATGCCGTGACCACTCTGTGTCAAAAATATATGTGTGTTCCCATTTATGCAACACTATGTTCGCATAAACAGTGGCACAGGCTGCCCCCATTGCAACACCTGACTTCTGCCTATATAATTGCCCATTAAAGCCTACAAAGTTATTTTCCAAAAATACTTCCATAAACTCTACCAACAAGTTGGTGGTGTTAGGAGCAAGTTTCGCTTCATTAACCAAAACATCACTAAACCATTTCAATCCTGTAGAATGTGGTATACTAGGAAACAATTGAACAATGTCTATAGTTACCAACAATAAATCTGGATGATATTGTAGGGGTTGCAAACCCCTAAGAAAATCCCAGGAGTCCCTGCATATATACTTTAAAGAAGCTACAAACTGCTTCAAAGTGTAGTCTATAAATTTCCCAATAGGTTCTGTTATACTCCCCTGTCCAGATACTATAGGTCTAAAATTTAAGGGATCCAGACCTTTGTGTGTTTTTGGGATGCCAAATATTACAGGAATTCTTGGCTTGGCAACAATTAAAAAATTGTACAGATGTTCTTCATCTCACATTGCTGCAGTCCTTACACTTGGGTAGTCCGCTGTCCTCGGTCGGCCCGAATATCAAAGTATAAGGCTGACGTCGGTCAAGGCGCATTTGACTGACATCAGGACGTCAGGGTACAAATGCGCATGACCGACGTCATATCCTCAGTCTTTTTTGCCGCATGGTCCGATGCAGAAGCAGCATTGCAAGTGCCGGTTGGCGTTCTGAAATATTTCGGAGTTTCAGACCGAGTCAAAGTTGGCTAAGTACCCCGTTGGGGAATATTTTAGTTTTTTCTTGCCTCAGTGGTTTACCGGATGTCAGAAAAAGTGAATAATTGTATTTCTTGTGGGAAACAGATACCGCATAGAGACTATCATACTTTGTGTATTCCTTGTTTAGGGCCTGAGCACGACGTTGTTGGGTGTCGCTCTTGTGCTAGATTCAATAAGCGCACTATAAAGAGAAGGTTGGATTGTGCCAGGTTAGTCTTCGGGAAGCGGTGCAATTATAAAATGCCGTCGGATGCTCCGACAGCCGCTTCTTCAAGAAGCGCAAGGACAAAGCAGTTAAGCCTAGGCTAGAAGAACCGTCCCGGACGCCGGTTCTTTAGAGGTGTCGGTGGAGCCGGTGGTTCCACCGGAGGTTTCTTTGGGTTCCCAGGGAGAGACTTTGTTGTTGCAGGATGTGGCCTCTCAGGAGGCAGGTCAGGCTGAAGGGGCTTCTCAGGTTACTATCCTCCCTCCCTTCCTAGGGTGGTTAGGCCCTCTCCTTCTGTTCCCAAGGCTTCTCCCAGAGGCAGGCCAGGTTTAGCTTCAGTTGGTGTCACCCCTAGTTCTTCAGGAACTGTGCCCAAGAAGCATTTGCTTAAAATGGCAGAAGATTTGATTACTTTGATTAGGGGTTCTTTGCCCCTCCTGATAAGAGACCTAGGGTGGAGCCTGAGCTAGGGAGTTTTGAGCAGGCTTCGGATGTTTCAGAGTCTTCGGCTGAAGACTTGCAGGAGTACTCTCCTTATTCTGATTCTGATGTGGATGATTCTACTCCTTCTGCTTCTCCTCCTGAGGATTTTTCTTTTCAGAAACTCTTCATTCCATGAGGGAGCATTTTAAGTGGGAAGGTCAGGACTTCTCTGATTCCAGGAAAAGGCTTAGGGAATTTTTGTTTTACCCCAGCATAGGCCTTTGGCTATACCTCCTGTTTTGGATGTGGTGGAAGATGTTTTTACAGAGGCTTCTCTTAATCCTGATTCTTTGCCTCCTGCTCCTGTTAAACCGGATAGGTGTTACAGGGTGCCTGAAGCTCATAAGTATCTTTTTAAGAGTCCTAGGGCAGACCCAGAAACTGTTAGTCAGGGGCCTAAAGGTGTTAAGGCTTCTGTTGTCAAGAATCCGGTTCCTACAGATAAAGAGGCCAGGGCTTTGGATAGATGGGGAAAGAAAGTTTATACTTCTTCCACTCTAGCTATGAGGGCTTTGAATTGCCAGTTCCACATGTTGAAATACCAGAACTATCTCCTTTCACAATTGAAGTCTAAGGTTGATGCTCTGGCGGAAGGTATTGATTGTAAAGAGTTACAAGATTTAGTACATGTTTCTGAACAGGTGGGTAAGCATTCTTTGCAATGTGGTTTTGATGCTGTACAGGCCTCGTCTAGGGTGGCTGCCACTGGGTCAGTTCTTCGTAGGCACGCCTGGCTGAAGGATCAGAATTTATCTGACCATGTTAAAACAAGGATTTTAGATGCTCCTTTACAATCGGATGTGTTGTTTGGTTCTCCTGTTGAGGCAGTTTTAAAGAAAATGGAAGACAAGGCTAAGTCTATGCAGACTGTTAAAGATTTTTTGCAGGTTCAGCCTCCAAAGTTTAGTAGAAATTGGCCTACTAAGGGGTGGACGTATCCTTCTTATGATTCCCAGTCTAGGGGTAGATCTAGACGTGGTAGGGGCAGAGCTCAGGGCTCTTTCAGGCCTAGAACAGGGAGT
Organism: Protopterus annectens; assembly: GCF_019279795.1. Lineage (NCBI taxonomy): Eukaryota > Metazoa > Chordata > Ceratodontiformes > Protopteridae > Protopterus > Protopterus annectens. The sequence continues at coordinate 974,410,529 of NC_056730.1, read as the reverse complement.
TCTCCTGCACAGTCTTCAGGTGAGGGCAGGGGTCAGTCCTTTCGTAAACAGACCCAATGACCTACCTTTTCAGCTGCCAGAGCCTTCTGCCTGGCAGCACCTTTGGGAGGAAGGTTGGCACTTTTCAAAGAAAATTGGAGTTTAATTACCCAAGACAGATGGGTATTGGATATCATACACCACGGTTACAGGTTTTATTTCCATACCTTGCCTCCTTTCAAAGGCATGCCAGACGTTCCTCCTCAACAAAGAATAGAGGTTCACAAGCAAATTTCTCTGTTACTCCAAATAGGGGCCATTCAGCCGGTCCCTATGCCAGAAGTGGGCCTAGGATTTTATTCTCGCCTGTTCCTAGTACCAAAGAAAGGGAACACGTGGAGACCAATTTTGGACTTATCTATCCTCAACACTTATCTGGACATTCCCAAGTTCAAAATGTTGACGTTACAGCAGCTTTTACCTCTGCTGGGCAAAGATCATTGGATGGTAACTTTGGATCTCAAGGAGGCTTATCTTCATGTTCCTATCAGACTGAGTTGCAGGAAGTACCTGCGTTTTCGAGCTGGGACTTCTCATTATCAGTTCTCTGCATTGCCCTTTGGCTTATCTACTGCGCCCAGAGTGTTCACGAAAGTTCTGGCTCCAGTGATAGCTTTCCTCAGGTTAAAAGGAATACAGATCTATCCTTATTTGGATGATTGCCTGATTCTGGCTCAAGGAAGGACGAGCTTCTTCATCATTTGGATTATGTGATAGCAGTGCTAAGATGCCTGGGGTATTCTGTGAACGAAATAAAGTCCAGTCTAGTACCCTCTCAGGACATGTGCTTTCTGGGTGTGAGACTGAATACAGCATCCCAGATGGCCTTTTTGACCTCGGACAAACAAAAGAATCTTTCCCTTTACTTTCATCAGTTGTCTCATCAGTCCAGGCTGACTGCAAGGACAGTCCTTCAAGCCTTGGGGTTCATGGCATCTTGTATTCTGGTGCTTCCCAATGCCAAACTGCATATGAGGAAGCTACAATGGTATCTCAAAATGTATGGACACAGCACTGCCAGGATTTGGACACTGTCATTCAAATAATACCTTGCATTCAAAAGGAATTGTTGTGGTGGGCTCAGGAATGTCACCTAAACAAGGGACTCTCTGTGACCCGGCCAGAGGCGAGTCAGATTCTAACGACAGATGCCTCAGACAAAGCTTGGGGAGCTCATCTGAATGGAAAGTGGATACAAGACAAGTGGCCTGCCAGACTACAACATCTACATATCAACTTGAAAGAGATGTTAGCAGTCCAGTTTGCATTAATAGCTTTCAAGGATTTACTTCTTCCAGGGCAGGTGTTGATTCTAACAGACAACACAACTGTCATGTGGTACATCAACAAGCAAGGCGGAACACATTCTTATCCTCTATGCAGGCAAGCAATGATTTTGTGGGAGACTGCTCTCAGTTTACAGCTAAATCTTCAGGCAAGGTTTCTGCCGGAGCACAGAACTCCTTAGCAGATGTGTTGAGCAGACAAATTGTGGATCCCCACAGTGGAAATTGGATCCTCTTGTATTTCAGAAATTGACAGTGTCATGGGGAACTCCAGACATAGATCTGTTCGCTTCTCCACTAAACCACCAGCTGCCAAAGTTTTGCACAAAAAGGTTTCATCCCACCGCTTGGAAAGTGGATGCTCTTTCTTTCAATTGGAGCAATCTTCATGTGTATGCCTTTCCACCTCTGCCTCTCCTCCCAAAGGTACTACTGAAGGCCAGACAAGACAAGCCAAGGATGATTTTGATAGCTCCAGATTGGCCTCGACAGCATTGGTACCCATTATTGAGAAGCCTGGTACAGAAGCCTCCATGGCCTTTGCCTTCGATTCCACACCTGTTGTCTCAGGAGGACAGTCATTTGCTCAATGTCAAGCTTCACTCTCTGCACCTAACAGCCTGGCATATTCTGTTTTGAACCATAGTGGGCCTTCACTTCCACAGCAAGTTTTAAATGTTATTTTGGAAGCTAGAAGGCCTAGTACAAGGAAAGTGTACGCAGATAAATGGAAGAGATTTTTATTTTGGAGTGCAGCAAAAGATTTTGATGTTTCTGAGCCTAATTTAAGTGTGGCTCTTCAATATCTTACTGAGTTACTGGACAAAGGTTTGTCCTTCTCTTCTATTAAGGTTCATGCTGCAGCAATTTCGGCTCACTATGATTGTGGCCCACCATTGTTTTCTCATCCTTTGTTCAAGCAATTTCTTAGAGGGGCAAAGAATATAAGACCCCCACGAAGAGCTCCTACTCCTGCTTGGGATCTCAATTTTGTGTTGGAGAAACTCACTCTACAACCTTTTGAGCCTGCAGCCACTACTGAATTAAAGTGTTTATCATGGAAGACTGCTTTTTTGTTGGCTATTACCTCTGCAAGAAGGGTTTCTGAGTTGCAGGCCCTTATGGCGGTTGAGCCTTTCTTAATTTTCCATAAGGATAGGGTATCTTCACGTACTAATCCTTCCTTTATGCCTAAAGTGGTTTCTAGTGTGGCTTTAAACCAAACTATTCATTTGCCTACTTTTTATGCAAATCCCCAAAATAAAGGGGAAAAGATTTTGCACACTTTAGATGTACACAGGCAGTTGCGATATTATTTGGACAGAACTAAAGGGTTCAGGCAGTCTCAGCAGTTATTTGTTTCTTTTGCTTTGAGTTCTCAGGGCAAGCCTGTGTCAAAACAAACTATTTCTAAGTGGATTGGGTTTTGCATTGCTTTCTGTTATTCCCATCATGGCAAGGAGATTCCAGCTGGGATTAGGCCTCATTCCACTAGGGCTACTGCCACTTCGACAGCTTTTTTGAGGGGGGTGGCAACTAAGGATATTTTGGAGGCAGCTACTTGAGTTCAGTGCATACTTTCTCTAGGCATTATCACCTACCACTTTACTCTAAATCCAGGGCTGGTTTTGCCACTGCTGTTTTGCAGGGCATTCTGGCAGCTCCTGCTTCCTTATAGTTGTGCCATCCTCCCTTTTCTCTGCTTTGGGATTCTACCCAAGTGTAAGGACTGCAGCAATGTGAGATGAAGAACATAGTACAGTTTTGTACCTACCATAAATGTAGATGTTCAAGATCCACATTGCTGCAGTCCAATCTCCCTCCTTCCCTCTGTAGTTAGAGGCGGTTGTGTGGGTTGGGTTGTCAATAGGGTGTATGTTGTATATATTGTACATATTTTTAGTGCTAGCATGGTTGGTTGTTTGTTTGCTGTCTTTTGGTTTTGACCTTTATTTTTAGGGTCTTCTGACATCTGGGGCAAGAAAAGACTGAGGATATGACGTCGGTCATGCGCATTTGTACCCTGACGTCCTGATGTCAGTCAAATGCGCCTTGACCGACGTCAGCCTTATACTTTGATATTCGGGCCGACCGAGGACAGCGGACTACCCAAGTGTAAGGACTGCAGCAATGTGGATCTTCGAACATCTACATTTATGGTAGGTACAAAACTGTACTTTTTTCGTTGAAAACTCCTTGTAAAAGGTGGTCATATAAAATAAAACTAATTCTAGAATATGCCAAGTGTAACTCATTACTAGACACTTGTTCATATTGCTCCGGATCCTGCAGCATCCGATTGATGTACTGGGCGTAGTCAGTGTTATACATCAGAACTAACCCCCCCCCCCCCTTATCTGTTTTCATCGCCCTACAGTTACTAATCCTAAGGTCTTTAATCAAATTCATCTCCTTCTTACAGATGTTTTGAGGATTATTCTTCTGCTTCTTTCTATTGATCATCCTGATATCTTTCTCCATCATTTCTTCAAATATTTTTACTATTGGATCCATAGGTGGATTAAATGTACTCTTTTGAGAAAGTTCCATGCTTAAAGGAAGTTCTCCTTTGAAATAAAGCATTAAATTCAATTGCCTGCTAAACATTTTTAGGTCTATTAATTCCTGCTCCATTCTGTTTGAAAATGCTGGCACAAAGTGCAATCCCTTTGTAAATAAGTCAAAATGTTCTACTCCCAAATTAATGTTGATGTAATTGTAAATCGAAAAGTTGTTTTCTGTTACCACTGTAACCTTACTTGAAGTATTTATACTAGTTACAGTGTTATTCATTACTGAAGTATTCAAAGTAACTTGCATGTCCTGGCCTACTTGTTCCCCCACCCCTGTAGAAATCTGTTACCCCTTCCCCCTTCCCTGCTTGGGGGAAACAGAAAATCCTGATGGGAGGTAACTCTTTCTTTCTCCACAAATCTTTGATTGTTTCTTGGTGTCTCATAAGCCATTTCCATCCTATAACTTCTGTTAAAATTACCCTGCGCACCCCTATTATTGTAATTAAACTGTTTAGCTTTAATTGGTAATGGGTAAGCCACCCCTTCATTATATTCCTTTAAATCCCTCTCTAGCTTATGAATTTTACGATTCAAAATTCTCAAACAGTGCTGGTCAACCTCCTTAAAAATGTTGTCATAATTCCGTTTAACAGATACAAATTTTTCATCATTGATTAAACTGTTATTTAAAACATTTAGATCATTCAACAAAGTATCTGCTCTTGTTTCATATTCTGTTACCATGACCTCTAACATTTCTATACCAGCACGATTAAATACATCACATAATTTTTTGTAATAGTTAGAGTCTTTTTGTACATTATTGGGAAATTTAAAACACCTTAATCCCTTCGGTATTCTTCTCACTTTAACACATTCCTTTAGATAATCTATTTCTAATTGGTTTGCTTTAAAAGAATAAAGTTTATCACGAAGAATGTCAAAATCTTTCCCTATGCCAGCGTTTATTATTGGAATTGCTATTAGAATTAACAGTACCTTGCCGAAACCAAAACTGCTGACCGGCCCATGCTCCAAAGTCAAAACCCTTCTCCTGCATTCCAGTTTCATTTGGCAGCACATTGCTGCCTTTATTTCTGTCATTACCATCTCTCTTCGAACTTGCCTGCTGACTGCAGGCTCCCAGACAAGCACCACTGTCGGTCTGTTCATTGTGAGCGGAGGTGCGCCTTCTCTTCCGCTCTAAACCCTGTTGCTGGTTACCTGGAAAAGCCGCTGACTGCTCAACTCGACTGTTGTTGAGCATTCCGGTCAACTGGGTTAACATGTCTAGCACCCGGTTAAACTCCGCTCTAGTGACCGGCGTGCTGTCCTCTCCCGGTTTAAACAGCTGGGGAGTATCAGAGAAAGTACTCTGTGCCCCTTCTTCCGCCATGGATCCGGTAAAATCACCAAAAAAGAGAAACCACCAGAAAGGAAACAGTACCAGTAAAACAAATAGGTCCACGACCTGGAAGGTGGCGCTGGAAATCCAGAAATGGAAAAGCCAAGTAAAAATGCTGATGTTCCTAGGCTTCTAATCGAGTAAAATTTCTTATTTTATTGAAACGATCACAACAATCCCATCAAGCGCTTTCGCTCAGCGTAATGCTGGGCTTTTTCAAGATACAATCCCTGCAGATTTGCCACTCCTTATATACCCTTGAAATACAATTAATTGTCCAATTAATCAATTAATTGGGAAAAAGTATTTGTTTAACTCTTCATTTCCCTTTCCATACAGAACATACTTTTAACCAACCTTTACTAAATACAACCTACTACAATGTTAAAAAATATATATACATGAAGGCGCTTCAAAAATCAATTGTTAATATATGCACTAGTTACCATAAAATATACAAAATTAAAAACAATGTTTAAATATCAATTTTATAAACTTATTTCTACATTAGATATTTTACCCTCCCATAAAACAAGTGTAAAGGGAATAGGTACTATAATATGTTGTTTAATGAATTTATAGCTAAAATTTCATTTATGTAATCTATTAATAATTTGATACACCATAAAAAATACTACATAAAAAATATCTATAAAAATTTCTATAAACTGATCCTACAAGTGTTGAGAAACCAAATTCATAATTTTGCGTTCCTTAGCTTCAAGACACTGCTAATACTACAGGCGTCATTTAATCCTGGCCACCTTCCTGCATCCAATTTCAACTGCCATATTAATTCTTTATATTCCAAAAGGGACCCCCAATCACCACCCCTATCATCCACTTTTACCTGTTCTAAAATGATAAATTTAATCTCCATATTGGGACAAAAAAGGGAATGTCTATAAAAAGCATTAGTTTCCTTTTTTCTAATTATATCGTAGTGATGTTCATAAATGCGTCTTCTTAGAGTTCTCTCAGTCTTTCCTATATAAAAACTCTTACATTTTGTGCATAAACCCAAATAGACAATAAATTTAGCATTGATTTATAATAGCCCCTCGGTTGGCATAAAAATCTTCTAGATGGTAAATATAATTTATGTTCATTAAATATGGCTGGGCATTGTTTGCACATTCCGCACTTATATGTGCCTTCCTTTTTACTCCCACTACATATCATTGGTTTAGTCTGATTCATTTCTAACATTTCTTTTATATTAGTACCCCTGCGCCTAATAAATCTGGGAAACTCTGGGATCATGCTGCCCAACCTATCATCCAACCTCAAAATTGGCCAGTATTTCCTTACACTCCTTTCTACAACATCATAGTCGATGCCAAAAGTATGGATGTATCCCTTTTGTTCCAAATTTTGTAGCTTGTTATCCACTTGGCAACTCAACATACCTGTAGTACCTAACAATATCAACCTGCACCCAACTAGGCATTACAGTAAATTTCGAAAAATCTGCTTTGTTGCCCTGTCAGTCTGTTACATATATAGGAGCAGAATTGAACACAAAACAGATGTTTGCAAGATTACCTCAGGAAAGAATTTTCTCTATTCGCCAACAAGTGTAATTTCTAATGCAGAGCAGAAAGGTCCAAGTCAGACATGTCCTGCAAGTTCTAGGCTCCATGGCAGCTGCCATTCTTCTTGTACCATTAGCGCGTTACCACATGAGAATCTTTCACTGGCTTCTCTTCACGCAGTGGTCCTTCCAGGAACTACCCATGTCTCACATGATCTTGATTACAGAAACATGCAAAAGACACCTCTCTTGGTGGATGGTCTCCCCACTGGTGACTCAGGGCAGACCTTTCATTCAACCCCCTCCAGTAGCCACAGTGACCGGATGCCTCCCTGATAGGGTGGGGGGGCATTATCTAGGCAGGACAGTCCAAGGCATGTGGCAACCTCACAAGTACCATCTGCATATCAATGTCCTAGAGATGAGAGCAGTGCTCCTAGCGTTGCAAGCTCTTCAAGACTCTCTTCCTTCTGGGACTATTGCGATCCAAACAGACATGTCAGTTGTGTGGTACATCAACAAGCAGGGTGGGACCAGGTCCAACCCCTTGTGTCGAGAAGCCCTCAGGCTGTGGCAATGGGCGATTTCCTCCCAATGTTTTTTGACAGCAACACACATTCCTGGGAAATCCAACGTAATAGCGGACAGGCTCAGCAGGGCTGTCCTCATGCCTCATGAGTGGTCTCTGAATCAGGAAGTTGCGGACCTCATTTTCCGCAAATGGGGCCAGCCTTACTGCGATCTATTTGCCACCCCCCTCAACAACAAATGCAGCAGCTACTTCTTGCTTCCTCCTCCAGGTCAAACTCCCAGGGACGCTCTAGTCCATGATTGGCCTCAGGGACTTCTTTATGCATTTCCCCCTTTTCCCCTAATTCCAAGACAAAATGATCCTCATTTCCCCCTATTGGCCTTGACAGATATGGTTTCCGTTCCTGCACCTTCACCTTCTAGACCAGCCTTGGGGTCTGGACCCAGTGCCAGATCTGTTGATTCATCAGTCAGGCGGGTTACACCAATTCCTTCAGACTCTCAAGCTCACAGCTTGGTTTCTCCACTTCCTACCTTAGCCAGGCTTCCAAGTATCTCCCTAGCAGTTCGTGATATTATTGTATCCTCCCATAAGTCAACTACGAGAGAGACTTTTATGCTAGCAAATGGAAAAGATTTTTTTCTTACTGGGCAGAATCTAGACACTTAGACCCCTTTTTCAGCTCCAGACCATCAAATTCTAGAATTTCTATCAGAGCTTTTTCAGTCGGGTGTGGCTGCTGCTACCATCAGGGTGCAACTGGCAGCCATATCTAATTTTCATATTGCAATTCTTAATTCTAGCATAATGTCTCAAGCTCTGCAAAGCCTTCATGAGAGGGACATCTCTTCTTAGAACCCCAGTGAGGGATCCACCTCCTCCTTGGGATCTCAATTTAGTTTTGACTTCTTTGATTCTGCCTCCCTTTGAACCAGCAGCTCCATGTCCCTTAAAATTTCTTTCTTGGAAAACACTTTTTCTGGTTGCTATTATCTCAGACGTGCTTCAGAACTCCAAGCACTCTGTGTTCGTCCTCCATATATGGTGTTTCACAAAAAGAGAGTTTGTCTTAGAACCAACCCATCCTTCATACCAAAAGTCTGTTCAGAAAACAATTTAAATCAACCCATCGATCTCCCCGTCTTCTTTCCCATTTATAGCAACAAGGCAGAATACGGTCTTCACCAACTGGATGTGCACAGACAATTACGTTTTTACCTCTATAGGACCAAAGAACCAAGAAAGTCAGACCAATTATTTCTGTCCTATGCTCACAATAAGCAAGGCCTTCCAGTTTCTAAGGTGACCTTATCCAAATGGTTATCTGACACCGTTGCCTTTATTTATCAGTTAAGGCATAAACATCTACCAGCAAAACCGAAAGGTCATTCTACTAGAGCATTAGCCACGTCTGTAGCCTTTCAGTTTAAATTGCCCATAGACTCAATTTGTGCAGCTGCCACATGGTCAAACCCTCATACCTTTATCTCTCATTACAAAGTGGATGTGGTCTCCCGGAGCAGGGCTTCCTTTGCTTCCACTGTTCTGAAGAGTCTGTTCCAATGAGCCACCCTGGGTCTTTAGGTGCTAGGGACTCTGTCCCAAACAGCAAGAATGAAGGCAAGATGGAACAACATAACATAAAGAAGTTATGTACCTACCATAACGTTCCATGTTAGTTGTCCTTCATCTCGCCTTCCTTCTTGTGTCCCCCCCTCTTTCCCCCTTCCTGGAGAATTGAGAAGAGCTCACTATGGTTTCACTGGCTGATTTCCTTTTTCTTGGTTCACATGCCAGGTAATTTTATGACAGTTTACTCTGATCTGTTATTTTGGTAAATCAGTTTTAGGTTACTGGTTACTTTATATGTCTAGTGTGTGCGCTATCACAAACGAGATCCGAGTAGCTGACGCTGGGCATTCTGGGATAAGGGTTAGCCTCAAGCCAGAAAATAGCTCTCGAGCTATAGAAGTAGGCCGAATCGGAGCTGAGGATCGGCTCCAAACCCAAACAGCAAGAAGGAAGGCGAAATGAAGGCCAACTAACATGGAATGTTATGGTAGGTACATAACTTCTTTTTTCAACAAAATGCTGCCTGGTGATATTACCATATTGTTACAGCAGTTGGCAAAATTCATGTCTGAGTGATAAAACGGACTGTATGGTAACTTCTAATTGTTTGGCTGGTTGAGTGACAGAGTTGCATCCAACAGCTTTAGATGATACCCACAACACAAATGGAGTGCTTAATTGTACAGTTCATTTGCTTGTTGAGGCTGATTATTCTAACAGCGATTTTGCTTTGGTAAGATGGATGTGGGCGATGGATTTTAGTTTTGAAGTTAATGAGACCTCATCTTCAGTGAGAAGTTCCTTATGTGCGCATCTTCAAGAAGTTGAGCAAAGTTTAAGCCAATACCATTTTTTGCAGTTGGAGAACTGTTACTTGGCGGAATGTGTTTGGCTCAAATGGGTACTGAAGAGATTGAGGTTTTGGAAGTACCCTAATGGAGTAGAGCTGAAATCCTTGTTCCACTCGGAGTTGCTGGAACTCTTTGACTGTTCTGAGTGTGAATTGATGCAATTAATATTTAAGGAAAATGAAAGGAAAATAGCTAAGTTGGATAAAGACATTAAAACCCTTGACCATCATATTTTTGAGGATCTCCTTTTTAGAAATTCTAAGCAAGATTTTTCTGGGTTATTTCATAAAGTTGATCAGAAAGTAACCCAGCACAAAGACTGTAAGAAAAGAAAACTAGTTAAGAGACTTTCAGGAATATGAAAGTAAAAAGGTTTGCCAATTGCCTTTAGCAGTAGAGAGACTAGTTCTAGGAAGTTGGGCTTTAAACAAGATAATGCATTGCATGATATGGACACCTGTACTGATGATCAACTTCGAGATGAAGTTATTTTTTTGTTTTAGAGAAGATCCAAAAGAATTGCCAGTCGGCTTATGCCTGTACACACAACTCATATGGAAGTTCGAAGTAAAGATTGTGTTAGTTCAGGTAATATTAAACTGGTAATTTATGTCCCTTAAATTTGGATAAAGGGGTACAGTCTTTAAGTCTTTGTTAATGAAAGGTTTTTCTTTTGTGCCCAATTTTAGATTAATTGAACCAGGGTCAAAGCCATATTTAAAGTTATTCACTGGGGGGGGGGTTAAATTTAAAGCTGTTCTTCGCAGCACCAAGTATAGAGCTAATGGATCTAGTTGTTAAAAGGAAACATGCTTTCATTCCCCCCAGCACCTGATGGTAGTGGGGTTTGAGAAATTCTGTGAACAGCAATTTAGAAAAATATCCTCAGAGTCATGTGTATAGAACAGTTTATCCATGGAATAGCAGATGGCCCTGGATAATCTGGTCCACAATAAAAATGTATGCATCATGAAGCCAGATAAAGGAGGTGGTTGCTATGGATTCTTTAGATTATTCTGCAAAGACGATGGTATTACTTTTCGATGAAGCCACATATTCTAGGGTGTCTAAAAATGAGATTAACATTGCATATAAGAAAATAAACTATTGCTTGTATGATATACTGTTGTAGGGTTGTATCAACTCTGAGGCATTTGATTTTGTGACTGTCAGTGATCCTTACTACTTTTGGCATCCCCAAGATTCGTAAACATTTGATGGATCCTCTCTGAGATCGATTGTTGCAGCCAAGTTCTCCAAGACAGAGCCTCTAGCCATTTATATTGACATGCGTTTAAACATTTGTTATCCGGCAAAACTTATATTTTATGTGATTGTTGGAATTTGCTGGGGAATATTCGATCTATTGAATTTATGCCTGAAATATTGTTTGTCATGTGGATGTTATCAATTTGTTTTCAGTCATACTACATCAGGTTGGGTTGGAGGAATTTTACCACATGATGGTTAATCATGTTGAATTCTCCGGCCAAGAGATGAATATCTTGGAGTGTTTTGTAGGTGTGGTATCAAGCAACGTCTTTGTCTTTTTTGAGGGGAAGTTTTATCATCAGACAGCAAGGGTGGCCATGGGCATGGCATTTGCCCCCCTGTGTGCTAATGTGGTCCTCGCAGCCTGGGAGGACAAGTGCATCTTTCCATCTGAATATTTTGTTAATGTGTATGCTTGCTTTTAAGTTTTTGGATGACATATTAATGTTATGTAAAGACAGTGTTGGTCAGTTGAGTACCTTTATTAATTTTAAGTTTCACTTTCCACTCCTCCCCTAGTGATATTAATTATTTGGATATAAAGTTAGGGAAGGATTTTATGAACATGCGATTTACATTAAATTTATTTAGAAAGGATAACTATTCTAATGTATACATTTACTGTTGTCATCCAGCATACCAGAAATGATTCATTGTTGAAGGACAGCTGGTATGAGCCTCCAGGTTTATTAGTGAGATCAATTTTTTTTTTTTGCACAGGTTAAACATTTGTTGGAGATATTTGAAGAAGGAGGGTATCCACAATACCTTTTGGATCAGGTTAAAGCTGAAGTTCTTGAAGGTAGAGGTGGAAGATTTGAACCCCTTGATATGAGCCCAAGGAATAGGGAATAATAAGGTATTGTGCAAAGCTTTTAAGGGATAAAAACTTGGCTTTCGTTTTGTCATTTGGTATTGACATCTATAAATATAGGAAGATAGTTAAGACCACCTTGGATATGGTCTTCACACAAGAGTAAAGAATAGGAGAAGCCCCCGCCTTAGTTTTTGGTAGAGGCAGAAACATTAATTTGGTTAGAGACCACATCTAAAACTGAATTAACTATGGGGAAAACATGTTTATAATATTAAAAAGAAGAGAGCTGCGAATGCCTTGAGTAGTAGGCACACTACTAACTGCCCCACATTTAACACATTTATTTTCTTTATAATTGACAAGATAAAACAACAAGAAAGAGGGGGTAATGTTGATACCCTTCTGGAATTTAAAAAAAATTGATGTGGCAGTTGAAGTTCAATGTCTTTGTAAAACCTGGCATAAATGATTTTATTTCTATTGCCAGTATATTCAAACATAGGGCTAATATTTTATAGAAATGTTATTCTTTATAGATTTTTTGTTGGAAATGAAATTGTCTTCGATAAAAATATTTTTACATATATGAGGCTGACTGTTATGATTTGCTATATTGACATTGAAATACTTTGATTGTGTCTGTGACTTTAAATGGTCAAATGTTGTGTAATGAGATAATTACCTAATGAGTATGCATATAAAAGGAGTTGATTTGCTGGCAGCAAGTTCCTTCTGAATTTTATGGGACAAAAGCACTCAGTTTGGTTAATTTTTTCCATTAAAATAGTATAATTTTAGTTGGTCCTAGTGGTCCAGATTTGTTGTAATTCTTGATTGTAGTACAATGTGTGCATTTTATTGTTTTAGAAATGATCCTCCATACCTTGGTTGTCCGCAGACAAGTCTGATACTATCGTAATGGAATAAAAGGTTGCAGGTCTTCGGATCAGTTCACTTCTTGTGAAGGTAAAAAGAAGTGAAAACCTGTGTCAAAACGGACTAATTTCAAAAGGTTGTCTCCTGCTAATACTTTTTGTTAGTCTTACCACAACAAAAGTATTCCAGGGTCTAGCTCAGCCTTTGTTGGGGCCATTCTCCAGGGACTCCTGGACCCTTCCCTTCCACCTCCCAGATGTAGTAGGCTAGGGTTGTTATTGTTGTGTCTTTTGGCTTTTCCCGGTTAGGGGTCACCACAGCAGAACTCCGGTCCGCTAATGACTGGCAGTAGATTTTTACGTGCTGCGTTACCAGCCCTGAAGCACAACCTTCAACGAAGGTACGCCCATTCACGCATGTCTCCACACAGAAGACGCTGAGAATCGAACAGGACAACGTCTTACTGTGAGGTGACAACGCTACCGCAGCACCACCACCGCAGTAGTAGTAGGCTAGGGTAGTCTACCCATATAGCTAAGGCTTCTGCAGCCGTGATCAGTATGATAAACATTGTGCAGTTATGTAAGTAAACTTACCATAACAGTAGATGCTTAAAGAATCACTAATGCAGTAGCTACTACACTAACTCTGTTAACTGGCACCCATGGGGATTGGTAGATGCCAGATAACTGTAGTTTCTGGTTGCTTGAGAGTTACTATAAAAAATAGGCCTGACTAATACTGTACCCTATACTATTTGTTTGGTTTGACTTGTTCTCAGGATGGAGAGAGGGAATTTATTCCCATCTTCCTTTTTAAAACTCTAAAATCATAAGGTATGTTTTTGTGGGGGGAAAACAAAAAGTGCAACACATGAAAATTGTACTGTATTTCTTTGATATTTTTTGCCGCTTGCTTGAGTTCCGATTAAGTGATAGTATCTCCCTCCATCCCCCATTTTGTTTTGTGGTTATGGTAGAAAGTGTATATGTGTGTGTGTGTGTGTTTATATATATATATATATATATATATATATATATATATATATACACACACACACACACACACACACACACACACACACACACACACACACACACACACACATATATTTTTACTCCTAGGTATATCCTTTCAGGCATCAGCCTCCCTCATATATTTTTAGTGTTAGTTATGTCCTCTCAGCCTTCCTTCCTCTCTCTGTTGGCATGAAAACTCTGAAAAGCTTGGCGCTCAGACCTGTGTTTTTAGGCAGTTCAGCACACATTAAAAAAAATAAATAAACTGGAAGTGCTCTAGAAGATAAAGCCAGAAATCCAGTTAAGAGCCAAACTGTATTTAGCATTAAAACACTTTTATTTGCTGCTATTCATCCGTAGACTATATCAAAAACCATCAACAACTGTGAAAACCTCTTTTAAATAGTTAAAAATTCATATCAACCAATAAAAAAAATCACAAGCAATTAATCAATAAATTAACTTATCAAAATACTTCCAAGAGATTAACCCTTGGAAGCCCAAATATTTAAATAACTAGTCTTCTAGCAAGTAAAAAACACTTTTCTTTTAATCCATGTGGACGATGTGCAGCTAAACGTACCTGCCACTCTTCTTTTGTCATCTCCACCTGTTTTTTAAAATTCCTCTAATTCCACTCAAGTTTCTTCTACAAATAATATTAATTCAGTGGTGAATAAGGACAGTGTAACTTTAAATCCTGAGCAGTTTAAAGCAGCGAATGACGTTAGCAACAGATATGATAAAACTAGGTCTACAGGAAGTGATGGCGGTTTAAGTTCTTTGTCATGTGATTTTTCCGAGCTATCTTTTATTAGCAGCAAATTCAAGAACTATGGAATATTTAGTTAATTCTTCTACTTCACCAAACTATGTTCATGCAAGGAGCTGAAGCTACAACACTCTGAGCAGGGTCAGGAGCCGTGTAAGGAAACGTTGACTGCATTTCTTAGTTCAGTGAGTGGGAACATCAACATATACAATTTTTCTAATTTTGAACCTAACCGATCTTCATTGTAAAGGTTTAGAGCTAGGTTTTCATTTTTTACCTAGCTGTAGAGCTAATTTGACTAGAATGATAATTGATTTAAAATTATACACAAGAAAATTAAATTTAAAATATGTTTTAAAGGATGTTAATATAAAGAAATGTCTACGTAAACCTTCCATTTGTAATCCCATTTTGCAGCATACTATTAAAAGGTTTGAAAACTGCTGTAAAAATGGTATTAGGAAATGCTTACATAACAAAACCAAGAATATATTTTATAATTTAAATTTTGATGAAATAAGGGCACTAAATGATTTAAAGTGTCAAAAGAATTTGCGATTTATGAAGGCTGATAAAGGGGGTGGAATTGTAATAATTGATTATGAAACATACAATAATGCCATAAAGAGTATGTTAAATAATGTTCAGGATTATGTAGAAGTTTCTAGAAGTGATGGTAATGAGAAGTTACAATTTTATACATGATGCCTTGTATGAGTTACTTATGAATAGAGTTATTCAAGCTGATTTATATATTTTTTTGCATATTGAAAATCTCAAAATAGGGGTACATTTTGGCATTCCAAGACTTCATAAGGATATGTACAATCCCCCCTTTAGGCCTGTTGTATCTGCCTCTGGAAGTAGTACAAAAGGGATTTCCCTGTATCTTGATCATATATTTAACCCTTTGGTTCAGAAGCTGGATTCATGTATATATGGGATTTGTGGGATTTTTTTGCATAATATAAGAATGTTTTATTTATATTTCCGTAGTTGTGATAAAAATCCCCTTTTTATATGTTCATAGTGCATGTTGCATCTTTATTTACATGTATACCACAACAGGAGAGTATTGATTATGTTCACAACTTTTTATTTAGATATGCTCAGATGGGTCAACAGGATATTAATTTATACACTTGTCTTTTTGAAATTTTGCTAGAAAATAACTATTTTATTTTTAATAGAGGGTTTTACAAATAAATATTGGGTGTAGCAATGGGGGCTACAGTTTCCCTTGCATTTGGAAACTTAGTGGTGGGATTGTCAGAAAATGAGATTTTTGTAAACCTTTCAGTGTTCAAGAAAATTATATTTTATTGTTGTTTTGTTGATTAGTCTTTTGGCGTTTCCTGGTTAGGGGTTGCCACAGCGGAACTCCGCTCCGCTGTTGATTGACAGTAGATTTTACGGTGCTGAGTTGTCAGCCCGACACCCAACCTTCAAAGAAGGCACACCCATTCACGCACGCACCTACCTACATGTCTTTATACATCACTCGACCGCTGGGAGGACATGCAGACTCCACACAGAAGGCGCTCCAGCTGAGAATCGAATGGGAGAACCTCTTGCTGTGAGGCGACAATGCTAATTGCTGCACCACCACGGCCTATATTGTTGTTTTGTTGATGATTTGTTTTTTTATAGCCACAAGTCATGGCTTTGATTTAAAGTAATTTATGTACTCTAATTTTCTGAAATTTGTGTTAGGTGAATGTGGACAGAGAGTGAGTTTTTTTAGATGGGACCTCAAATGGGATGATGTGATGAATAAATTTGTTACTAATATACAATATGTTATATCTACTATAGAAGTGGACATTCTTTTATATGTGAAGAAAAATATCCCTCATGGTCAGCTAATTAGAGCATTGAGGATGGTTAGAGATGATGATGATTTTGAAGTAGAAATTATGTTCATTCTAAAATTATTTTGTGAAAGAGGTTATGAGGAATTTTTGTAAATGTGGCTCAAGAGATAAGATCTAAGAGGTTGATGGATTTCCCACTTATACTTTTAAGAGGTTTTACTAGTAAAAATAAGATGACACTAAGTTCAGAGAGCAATAATTGTGACAACTTTGAATGTACACCACAATATTGTTTGGATACAAGTGTGGGCAGTGGTGCAATACATTATATTGGGTCATGAAGATTCAGGCAATATATTAGACAATAGTCCACATTTTGTGGTAAAGAAAAAAGGCAGTATTAAACAATTGTTAGAACAAGTAAATACTAAAGTATATCCACCTTATACAGAGAAGGCAAATGGTACTTATAAATACCATACTTGCAATATGTGTAGATTTATTCATAAAGGTCCTTGTATAGCACTGGAACATATGGATAAAAGCATCAAGGTTCCAGGTAGATTTAACTGTTCTACTTCAACTGTTATTTATATTGCTTTATGTACTGTATGTCTGGCATTTTATGTCAGTATGACTACAAGGAGTTTAAATAAAAGAATACGAAAACATATATATGCTATGAAGGTCCAAGTTGAAAATAATGCACTATGTAAGCATTAAAGTGAAAATGTTTACTTTTACTGTTTTAGATAGAATTTATGAAGATTTAAGAGGGGTGGATTTAAAAAAAAAAAAACAGGTGGAGACGAGCGAAGGAGAGTGGCAGGTACGTTTAGCTGCACATCGTCCACCTGGATTAAATGAAAATATAAAGTGTTTTTTACTTGATAGAAGACTAGTTATTTAAATATTTGGGCTTCCAAGGGTTAATCTCTTAGGAGTTTTTTTATTAGTTAACGTATTGATTAATTGCTTGTAATTTTTTTATTGGTTGATGTGAATTTTGCATGATTTAAGAGTTTTTTCACAGTTGTTAATGGTTTCTGATGAAGTATATGGACAGATAGTGGCAAATAAAAGTGTTTTCATGCTAAATACAGTTTGGCTGTTAATTGGATTTCTGGCTTTATCTTCTAGAGCACTTCAGTGTTTTTTGTTTGGTTTTACACTGGTTGGTGGATATTTCTTGGTTTTGGGCTTTTTTGTAGCTCAGCACACCTCACTGTATAACGGTTTGACTATGTAGAAGGTGCCCTGAAGCTTTGGAATCTGGCTGGCTATTATATCTTTGGCAGGATGTAACACCAGATAGATAAGACTACTGCAGTAGTGATCATTCAGATGTCTACTGTTGTGGTAACTTTACCTCCACAACTGCACTTTCCTTCTAGATTCTCTAGTACAGCAGAAAACCTATTCATCTCTGCATGCTCTGTCTTCTTACTATACTTTTGAAATGGCTCTTCTTGAGAAGCTTCATTCTCAGCCAGCCTTTTTTATTTTATCTTCTGTTTTTTGCAGTTTTATCCATTCATTTGAATAGCCAAAAGCTTCTATTTTTACATCCTTTTGTTATCTGAGTTACTGTATTCCTTCACTGTCTCAATTATTTTAATCACCTTTGAGTACTTTTGATTTATTTTCCCCCTAAATTGCAGGAAGCTGTCTGTTGTACCAAAGCTGAATCTTGAACTGCTTTTTGCTGAATAGCCTGAAGGATTCTTCCTAGCCAGTATTTTCTCTTCACCTTTTCTAGTTGGTTTTCTTTGAAGTTTTCCAAATTGTGTCTTTGCTGGCATCCAGGCATTGTACTTATTATCTGTTACCTGAAGTTTACTGAAACTGACAGTTTCACTGGCCCTTTCTCTCCCTTACTGCTTTCACACTAGGAGTGATGAAAATAAGCTGTTGATCAGTGTGCAGTCATCGTGGAAGTCTCTTTAGTTTTCTTTTGTTGAATGAGCAGTCTTCTGGGACTGTAAAAAATGTGATAAGCTCCCATTACTGTGTCCCTGACCCGATGAGACGTGGCTGTACCTGCTAGTGACCTTCCCTGCTTCTTTCACAGTGTTTACCAGTTCTTTATCTACAGCTAGTACATGTGTGCACACTCCATACTCCTCATCTTCAATTGTCAAACATGTTTTCATTTTTGTGACCTCCCGTCATTCTGTTCCCATCTCATGTGCCAAGTGTCCTCTGCTGTTTGTGATATTGTCACGTCGGTCTTTTTTTTTGTTTTGTTTGTTTGTATCCCTTCATTCCTACCCTACTTGAGCATACCATCCCAAACACATGAATTTGCTCTTTTCCCAGGGCCCACTTTTTGCTTCTTTAAAAATTTAAAAGCCATTTTATGAAAAAATAAAATTGCTGTATGACTGTTGGATATATACAGTATGCCATGTGATTTGCCCTCAAGACTTCCTCTGCTTTTATTGTTTATCACACTAATAGTAGTTTAGTCATCCATCTGCATGCATAGTAGGTATATGTTTGGGATCTTCCTTCACAATCTTTATGCATGCTATGTTACAGAGCTGAGAATAGCACTGCAGATTTGTTGAATATGTTGTACCTCACATTGTTGTGTGGATGAGCATCTGTATGATGTGTTTTGAGATGGGCAGATGCTGTTATTCCCTTTTTACTATTTACTGACATAGTGCCATCCCTGTTGTGTCATTACCCTTGCGAAACACTAGCAATCTTACTTGTGTGGTGATCACCTTTGCATGTAGATTGGACACAATGCATTGGTTTTGCATTATGAACTCGTCTGTGTTGTGTTGGTACACAGTGCCTTCCTTGTAGTGTGTGTGCGCGCTTGCGCACACTTGTGTCTACTTTTTGTAAATGAGTTGTAATACATACATACATATATGTCTAATATCTAGCTTTTTAGGGGTAAGTTTGTTACAAATCTGACTTACGTAAGGGGGTTCATGCTCTCAGCAGTCTTAATGTGGATGTTGGCCTAACTGTTTTATGGTCTATGAGTAGAGGCAGTTAGTTAACTTTACTGTGTGTGACAGTTTTAACTATTTTCACTCAAAACCAGCAGTAACAGAATTCTTTTTGTATCACGTAACGCTCACTCAGGGAAAGATTGCTATACAAAGTAACCAAAAAGAAAATCTAGAGAATGCAAATGCAAGTTTTAGCTGTTTCTTGTAAAAATTCTTTATGCATAATTTTCTTTTCAAGATGGCACTCAATTCTATTATTTTGCCAAGGAGGTGGGGCAAAGCATGTTTAGATAGCAGATGTGATTATTCAGGGCAGAATGGGTTAGACTAGGTATTAACCACACAACCATTAAAAGGAATAAAACTGTACTTCATCTGTAGGCAACTTGCAGTGACCCTAATCTGTAACTAGAGAAACATGAGTTCTGTCTGCATGGAAGCTGTCAGAGTGGGATGTGTAGCAGCTCCTTATATCCTTTCAGTGTGTCCAAGTAGTAGTATCAAAAATGGTACCTCCTTCCCAACTTTAAATGCTGATGTTCATCGTGCATACAGCTGCAGTCATAACAGATGGGTTATCCTGCCGTCAGGCGGTCCCTCAGTTGGCCGAATTCCAAAGTCTAGGTCCGGCGTCGGTTGTCGTCGCTTCTTCCCTGACGTCAGTGCGGCAGGGGTATAAAAGAACCAGCCAACGCCATTTTCTTCAGTCTTTCATGCCGCGCGGTGCCCAAAGCAGAAGCAGTTCGCAAGTGCCGGTCGGCCAGCTCCTGAGATTTACGAAAATTTTTTAGCCAAAGTCTTCTTGAAAGCTAAGTACCCCGTTGGGGAAACTTTTCTTGCCTCAGACCGATGTCAGACAAAGTTAATAATTGCATTTCTTGTGGGAAGAAATACCACACAAGGATTTCCATTCCTTCTGCATTCCTTGCTTAGGCCCAGACCACGACGTCTCGGCCTGTCGTTTTTGTGCTAGATTCAACAAACGCGCTATTGTCGGGCGGAGTTCGCCCAGCACTTTTTTGGTAAAAAATTTAATTACATTATGTCGTCGGATACTCCGACTCCAGTTTTGAGTAAAAGACGCAAAGATAAAAACCGACATACGAGGTCCGCAACTTCTACCGACACCACGCTAAAGCCGGCTACAGGTGCTCCGGTTCTCAGCGAGGCGCCTACGCAGCCCCTGAGTACCGATGACGCTTCTTTAGCGGTGTCTTCTGTGCCCAAGGTCGCAGGCTCCTCGGCCCCCACTCCAACTACAGATACCGATGCCACTCTTGGCGGGGAAACTCAGAATTTAGACAGACCTGTCACCTCTCAAGGTGTCTTCAGGCCTTCCTCTTTTTCCATTAAGGCTTTCACAAAATCCAAAGCAGCCATGAAAACTAAAAGACAAGCTCCACAGAGCCCCTCTCTAGGCCCCATGCCTAAAAAACACATGCTCAAAATGGCAGATGATTTGATTACTCTTATCAGGGGTACTCAACCACCCTCTGACAAAAGGCCCAGACTGGAGGAAGACTACCCTTCCTCAGGACCAAGCCTCTATTACCTCAGAACATTCTGAGGACCAGGAATATTCATATTCCCCTTTTGAAGATTCTGATGCTGAGGAGTCCATTCCTTCGGTCTCCCCCCTTGAGGACTATTCTTTTGGGGAAACCTTACATACCTTGAGGGAACACTTTCACTGGGAAGGCCAAGATTACTCAGATTCCAAGAAAAGGCTCAGGGATTTTCTCTTGCTTCCTCAGCACAGGCCTCTGGCTATCCCTCCTGTTTTGGATATATTAGACGATGTGTACAGAGAAGCCAGCCTCAACCCAGATTTTTTACCTCCAGCCCCTGTTAAACCTGACAGGTATTACCGGGTTCCTGATTCACACCAATTCCTATACAAAAGCCATGCTGCTGGCCCAGAAACTATTTCACAGGGTCCCAAGGGAATTAAGGCCTCTACTGCCAAAAACCCATTACCTTCAGAGAGGGATTCTAGAGCTTTAGAAAGGTGGGGGAAAAAGGTATACACCTTGGCCACTTTAACCATGAGGGCATTAAACTGTCAGTTCCATATGTTAAAGTATCAACAGTTTTTGTTATCTCAGTTGAAAAGCAAAATGACACAACCTGAGCAACCAGATTTAAAGGAGTTACAGGATTTGTTGCATAGTGCAGAGCAAGTGGGTAAACATACCTTGCAATGTGGTTTTGATGCTTTAGAGGCCTCTTGTAGAGCTGCTGTTACAGGGTCTGTCATACGTAGACATGCTTGGCTCAAAGAGCAAACCTTACCAGATCATGTCAAAGCTAAATTACTAGATGCACCTCTTCAAAAAGATGTATTGTTTGGTGTTAAAGCTGAGGAGGTACTAAAGAAAATGGAGGAAAAGGCAAGATCAATGCAAACAGTGAAAGATTTCCTACAGGTACAGCCTCCACGTTTCAGCAGAAACTGGCCTTCGAAAAATTGGTCCTTTCCAGCCACGGACAGACCCCAAAGAGGTAGATACAGGCGCCCGAGGGGTAGAGGGCAATCTCAAGGATCATTTAGAGCCAGACAATGGCAAGCTCCTGCACCAAGAGGTGGAGAAGATAGATCTCTGCCATTCAGAAAGCAGACACAATGACTTTCCCCTTTGCATGCCAAGCAAAGCTTTAACGGCAGCACCTTTAGGTGGAAAACTGGCATTATTTTCAAAAAATTGGCATATTGTCACAGAAGACAAATGGATCATGGACATTATAGACAGAGGCTACAGATTCCACTTTCACACCTTTCCAAAAATGAGAGGCATGCCAAACCTGCCACAAAATCAATGGGCAGAGGCACAAAAGCAAATTTCAGCTCTCATGGACATGAAAGCTATTCAAGAGGTACCTGCAAAAGAACAAGGTCAAGGTTTTTATTCCAGACTATTCCTGGTACCAAGGAAGGACAAAGATTGGAGACCTATTTTGGACCTATCCATCCTAAACACATATTTACTCGTACCAAAATTCAAGATGCTCACATTACAGCAGCTTCTTCCCATGCTGGGCAAGGAGTCTTGGCTGGTAACATTGGACCTCAAGGAGGCATACCTGCATGTCCCTATCAGACAAGATTGCAGAAGATACCTCAGATTTCTTGCAAGTTCAACCCATTATCAATTCTCTGCATTGCCCTTTGGCTTATCTACTGCACCCAGAGTGTTTACGAAATGCCTGGCATCAGTAATTGCCTTCTGCAGACTTCAAGGGATACAAATATACCCATATCTGAACGACTGCCTGATCCAAGCGGACAGCAAGCACATACTTCTGAAACACCTGGCCTTTGTAATAAAATTGTTGAACTTTCTGGGATACACAGTCAACAAAAGAAATCAAAACTAATACCCTCTCAAGCAATAATTTTCCTGGGTGCCAGCTTGAATACAAACACCCAGATGGCCTACCTCACGCCAGAGAAGCAAGGGCAACTATCTCAATACTTCAGAAAAATGGCAACCTTCACCAGGCTGACTGCAAGGAAAGTCCTGCAGGCTCTGGGATTCATGGCATCTTGCATCCTACTGATCCCATGTGCAAAGCTGCATATGAGGAAACTTCAATGGTACCTAAAAAACTTATGGTCTCAACACAGCCACAGTTTGGAAACAATTATACCAGTCATTCCATGTCTTCAAAAGGAATTTCTGTGGTGGGCTCAAGCATGCCAAAGAAACATAGGTCTCCCCTTCTGCATGCCTCAAGCAAACCAAATCATCACAACAGACGCCTCGGACTACGCCTGGGGGGCGCACATGATAGATCAGTGCATTCAGGGCAAATGGTCCCAAAAAGAGAAGCACCTGCACATCAATCAAAAGGAAATGCTAGCAGTGCAAAATGCTATTATGGCCTTCAAAGGCCTACTGCATCCAGGCCAGCTATTGATAAGGACAGACAACACCACAATGATGTGGTACATAAACAAACAGGGAGGAACTCATTCATACCCCCTGTGCAGACTAGCCATGTCCCTTTGGAACACGGCTCTGGAATTGCAAATCCAACTACAAGCACAATTCCTGCCGGGGAAGGAGAACACGCTGGCAGACAACCTAAGCAGAAATATGACAGATCCACACGAATGGAAGTTGCATCCTCACGTTTTCGCAAAGATAATTCAGGCATGAGGAAGGCCAGACACAGACCTCTTTGCTACCCACAAAAATTACCAACTGAAAAAATTTTGCTCAAGGACCTATCATCCACAGTCCTGGAAAGTGGACGCACTTTCTTTCAATTGGACAACAATGACAGTCTATGCCTTTCCACCTCTTCCTCTGCTGCCCAAAGTTCTACTAAAAGCCAGTGCAGAGAGGCCAAAGATGATTCTCATTGCTCCAGACTGGCCAAGACAACCCTGGTATCCACTCCTGAAGAGCTTGACGCATTCCCCTCCATGGATCCTGCCTCCAGTGCCTCTTCTGTTGACCCAACACAACTTCAAAACTCTTCACAGTCAGCTAAAAACCCTCAATCTAGCCGCATGGAGGATTCCTTGATTTCCCAACAGACCCTCCTCTCCAAGGAGGTGCAGGATGTCATCTTGGAGGCCAGAAGACCATCAACTAGAAAAGCCTACTCCGCCAAATGGAAACGGTTTTGTGCCTGGAATCAGAAAAAGGGCCAGAATCCTTGGGTTCTAAATTTACCTCAAATATTACAGTACCTAGCTGAGATGTTAAACAGTGGTCTTTCCTTCTCCTCCATCAAGATCCATGCTTCAGCCATTTCTGCATAATACAACACTGATCCTCCTTTATTCTCTCATCCTCTCTTAAGACAGTTCCTCAGGGCTAAGAATATAAAACCCCCAAGGAAACCACCAGTACCTGCTTGGGACCTCAACTTCATTTTAGAAAAACTGACTCTGCCTCCATTTGAGCCAGCTGCCTCAACAGAACTACAATATTTGTCATGGAAAACAGCTTTCCTTCTGGCTATCACCTCAGCACGCAGGGTTTCGGAACTACAAGCCCTCATGGTGGTGCAACCTTTCATCATTTTCCATCAGGACAGAGTTTCCTTACGAACCAACCCTTCCTTTATGCCAAAGGTAGTATCCAGTGTAGCCTTGAATCAGACTATACACTTACCTACCTTTTATCCTAACCCACAAAACAAAGGGGAAAAACTACTACATTCCTTGGACATTCACAGACAACTTCTTTATTATTTGGACAGGACAAAGCCATTCAGAAAATCAGAGCAGCTCTTTGTGTCCTATGCTACGGGTGCTCAAGGAAAGGCTATTTCCAAACAGACAATCTCAAAATGGATAGCCCACTGCATATGCTTTTGTTACTCATTTCATGGAAAAACTGTACCTACAAGCATCAGATCTCACTCCACAAGGGCCACAGCTACCTCTGCAGCTTTCCTCAGAGGGGTTCCTACCAAGTATATTTTGGAAGCAGCCACTTGGAGTTCTGTGCACACTTTCTCCAAGCACTACCACCTTCCACTATACTCTAAATCTAGAGTGGGCTTTGCCACAGCAGTCTTGCAGGGCATCCTTGCTCCTCCTAGTCCCACTTAGTGCCTGCCACCCCTTTTTAGCTTTGGGATTCTACCCATCTGTTATGACTGCAGCTGTATGCACGATGAACATAGTACAGTTTTGTACCTACCGTAAATGTAGATGTTCGAGTGCTAATACAGCTGCAGTCCAGGTTTCCCTCCCTCCATCCCCTCTTGGGACAGGCCTTATGACAAACACCTCCTCATACAACCTGATTGGGGTATTCTTTATGGTGTATTTGCTTGCAAACTACTTTTTTTGGATTATATTACATTGCATTATTACATGAGTATATGTTTTGCCTTCCTTCTGGGGGCACCTGACATCTGGGGCAAGAAAAACTGAAGAAAATGGCATCGGCTGGTTCTTTTATACCCCTGCCGCACTGACGTCAGGGAAGAAGCAACGACAACCGACGCCGGACCTAGACTTTGGAATTCGGCCGACCGAGGGACCGCCTGACTGCAGGATAACCCATCTGTTATGACTGCAGCTGTATTAGCACTCAAACATCTACATTTATGGTAGGTACAAAACTGTACTTTTTAATGCCAGCTGTCCAAATCTTTATACCCTTTGCTGTCCTCCTCCAGCTGTTTTTATTTATTTATTTTTCAGGGACAGGTGTGTTTCTTGTGTCGTAGTTACTTGTGTTAAGTGTAGCTCAAGCTGGCAGTTCTTTATTGTTGAGGTCTTAGATATCCAGTGACCCATCTTTTGTGTCGGTTATCTGCTTTGATTTTTCCATTAGTGAGGGCCACCAGCACCTGCCCCCTGTTGGTAGTTCTAGGATTTTATGCTAGTAGGTATTTCAATTTGTCAGCCAGCAAATTCACTATGTCTCTCTGCTCAGTGAAAGTGGTAACCCTGACTAGCAGTTTGGCATTCTTATCTCCTTGTAACTGGCCTTGGTGGACTTGATTAGCCCTCTTAAATTCCTGTTTGGTTTAATTAAGAGCTCCTAACATTATGGGATTTGCTTTTCTTAATTTTAGCCCTGACATTTTTTCCTTTTGTTATATACCCTAGTAAGATTAGGATTCCACCACTGTGGTTTGTTTTCAGAGTTTGTTTTGGGTTTATTTTTGCTGGGGTTTCTGAGATGATTTTTATTTCAATGAAACACATTTGTGTTCCGACCTTACCAGTGAGGATGTAACAGTTGGGGGGGGGGGCATGTAGTGGAGTGCAGCACATTCCCGTATTGGTGAGTACCAGGTCCAGCATGTTTGAACCTCTGGTGTATGCGTGTGTGCACACTATCTGATCAAGGGTGTTTGTGTTAATAGAGTCAAGGAATTGTTTTGCCTGCGAGTATAATGCAGTGTATGTTTCCCAGTCTATAGAGGGCAGTGAAAGTCTTCCATGAATAAGGAATTTGGTTTAATGATGAGGGTCTCAAGAAAGCCTAGGCACAATCTATGGGATTCTAGGGTATGGTTTGGGACTTTGTCTATGGTGATTTGCACATGGATAACTTCCACGGTATCATCCTGTTTAACCAATGTAGAGATGTTCTTCGTGTTTCACTGTTGCAGTCATCACATTTGGGTTATCTGCCTGCAGGTAGACCACAGCCTGCCTGAATACCAGAGTCTTGGATTCCTGCGTCGGATGCTGTCTCTTCTTCCATGACGTCAGGTCGTCAGGGGTATAAAACATGCAGCTGATGCCATTACATCAGTCTTTCTTGCCGTGTGGTGCCCGAAGCAGAAGCAGTTCGCAAGTGCCGGTCGGCCGACTCCTGAAATTTTCGTTTTCGAGTTTCGGAACCGAAGTCTTCAAAAAAGCTAAGTACCCCGTTGGGGGTCCTTTTTCTTGCCCTTAACCGATGTCAGTAAAAGTTAACAATTGTATTACATGTGGAAAGCAAATACCTCCTAAAGATTTTCATTCATACTGCATTCCTTGCTTAGGCCCAGACCACGACGTTCCTCGCTGTCGGTTTTGTGCCTTGTTCAACCCCTGAACCATTAGTTGTTGGTCTATATTTGCAGCAAATTATTTTGGTACTCTGCATAACTATCCAGAAATGACTTCGGTAAGCCATCTGACTACCAATATTCTGAAAAAACGTAAGGATAAAGACAGAGACAGACCGCATAGGTCCAAAACTACCGATGATGACTCCGTTAGGCTAGTCGCAAGTCCGCCGGTACTCAGTGAGGTGCTTTCACAGCCCCTGATACCCACTACGTCAGATTCACAGGCCTCTACTGAGACCCATTCGGAGTCCGGTATGCCGCGAGATGCTTCTTCGACTATGGAACCTGTGGATGTCTTTACCTTGGATGGGTCCAGAGCCACTGTGCAGGCACTGGCTTCTGAGGGTGTATTCAGGCCTACAGACTTACATTTTAAACTGACACCATCTTCTTCATCCAGGCCTAAAACTTGACCCACGCCTAGAAAACCTGATGTCCAAACCGCATGCTCAGGCCCATATGCCCAAAAAAAGCAAATGCTTGGAATGGCTGAAGACCTTATTACCTTAATTAGAGGAAACCAGCCCCCCCACCCTAAGAGAACTAGAATAAGATTTTCCTTCTGATTCTTCTGATCAGGAATCTGCTATTTCTGTTTCTTCTGATTACCAGGATTTGCCCTTATCTACCTTTGAGGATTCTGATGCAGAGGATTCCATTCCCTCTGCTTCCCCTCCAGAGGATTTTTCTTTTGGTGAAACATTGCACACTCTTGGGGAGCATTTCCGCTGGGAAAGCCAGGATTACTCTGACTCCAAAAAGAGGTGTAGGGAATTCTTACTCCTCCTTCAACACAGGCCTTTAGCTATCCCTCCTGTTCTTGATATTGTAGATGATGCTTTCTTGGAATCTAGCCTTTCCCCAGACACTTTACCTCCAGCTCCCAGAAAACCTGACTGGTATTAGAGTACCTGACTCTCACAAGTTCCTCTTCAAGAATCCTACTGCGGATCCAGAGACCATTTCCCAAGGACCAGAGGGCATTAAGGATATTTCTGCCAAAAACCCTACCCCTCCTGATAGAGATTCTAGACCCATGGACAGATGGGGTAAGAAGATATATACTTCTGCTACTTTGGCCATTAGGGCTTTAAATTGCCAGTTTCATATGTTAAAGTACCAACAGCATATTATGGGACTACTTAAACAGAAAATGATGTCGATTCCTGACTGTACTGAACACAAAGAATTACTGGATTTAATGCATTCTGCATAACAAGTTGGTAAACATACTTTGCAATGTGGTTTTGACTCTTTAGAAGCATCTTGCAGGGCTGCTGTCACTGGGTCTGTACTTAGAAAGCATGATTGGCTTAAGGAGCAAAACTTGCCAGATCATGTTAAAGCTAAATTACTGGATGCTCCCTTAAACCAAGACTGCAAGTTTGGCAACAAAGCAGAAGAAGTCCTCAAAAAGATGGAGGAAAAAACTAAATCTATGCAAACTGTTAGATTTCCTGCAAGTACAGCCTCCCAGATTTAGTAGGCATTGGCCTTCAAAGAATTGGTCCTTTCCAGCCTCTTCCAGGCCTTCAGTCCAAACCCAGGAACAGCAGACCACCTAGGTTACAGTCTCAGGCTACGCACAGGCCTAAGCAGTGGGGGGCTCCCACTTCCAAAGCAGGGAGTAGTAAGACACCCCTCTACGGGAAAATGGCACAATGACTTAATCTTAACCCTTCCAAGCCCTGCTCAGCTGCTGGAAAGCTTGCCCTACATGCAAAAAACTGGGAATTCATTACCCACGACAAATGGGTTTTGAATATAGTTTCCCAAGAATACAGATTCCATTTCCACACCCTACCAACCCCAAACAGTTGGCCAGACCTACCCCCAAATCAGTGGGCAGAGGCTCAAAAGCAGGTTCTCTCTCTTCTAAGTATCAGGGCTATTCAGCCTGTCCCAGCAGAAGAAAAGGGACAACGTTTTTATTCAGGACTTTTCCTGGTACCCAGAAAAGACCGCCCCTGGCGTCCTATCCTGGACCTCTCTATTCTAAACACTTTTTGGTAATCCCAAAATTCAAGATGCTAACACTTCAACAGCTGCTTCCTAGGCTAGGCAAAGATGCCTCATCAACCTTAGACTTAAAGGAAGCTTACCTGCACATTCCAATAAGGGAATCTTGCAGGAAATAATTATGCTTCAGGGCAGGCTCCATGCACTATCAGTTCTTTGCACTTCCCTTTGGCTTATTTACTGCGCCCAGGGTATTCACAAAGTGTCTAGCTCCAGCCATTGCATTTTGCAGGCAGAGAAATATTCAAATATACCCATACTTGGACGATTGTCTGATTTAGGCAGAAAGCCAGGAATTGCTATTAAAACCTCTGGCATTCATAAAGAAACGTCTAAACTCACTGGGGTACACCATAAATGAAAAGAAATCTTACCTAGTACCCTGCCAACAAATTGTATTCCTGGGAGCAAGCTTGAATACAACTTCCCAGATGGCTTTCCTCACTCCAGAGAAGCAAGTTTGACAACCTACTTCAAACTACTGGCCACAAAGACCCAGCTATCTGCAAGGAAAATACTGCTAGCCCTGGGGTTCATGGCCTCTTGCATTCTACTAATTCCATATGCAAGACTGCATATGAGGAAACTACAATGGTATCTAAAAAGCCTATGGTGTCAGCATTCTCAGGACCTGGAATCAGTGATTCCTATCATTCCTTGTATAAAGACAGAGTTCCTTTGGTGGGCAGAGGCCTGCTACCACAACAAGGGGCTCCCTTTCACTCTACCCCCTGCGGCCCAAGCCCTAACAACAGCCACATCAAACTATGCATGGGGGGCTCACTTGGCAGGACAGTGCATTCAGGGAAAATGGAACCCGAGACAGATGCACCTGCATATCAACCAAAAAGAAATGTTAGCTGTACAGAATTCCCTGACAGCCTTCAAGGACCACATTCTTCCAGGATAATTATTGGTAAAGACAGACAACACCACAGTTATGTGGTACATAAATGAGCAGGGGGGGAACCCACTCGTACCCTCTCTGCAGACTAGCCATGGCTCTGTGGAACATAGCCTTGAGCTACCAAGTGCACCTACAAGCTCAATTTCTGCCAGGCAAGCTAAATTCACTGGCAGATGACCTAAGCAGAAATGTCATGGACCCACCAAAAATATTCAACCTCTTGAGGAACAAATGGGGGACTCCAGAGATAGACCCGTTTGCCTCCCCTCAGAACTACCAATTGTACAAATTCTGCACAATGACTTCCCACAGTCAAGCTTGGAAAGTGGATGCCCTGTTCTTTAACTGGGAAAGCCTCTCAGTTTATGCCTTTCCCCCGCTGCCTCTCCTCTCGAAGTTTCTGCTAAAGATCAAACAGGACAAACCAAGGACAATACGGAATGCACCAGACTGGCCACGCCAGCACTGGTACCCCCTCTTGCGCAGTATGACACTGATGGAACCATGGCACCTGCTTCAGACCCCTTCCCTGCTGTCCCAGCAGGTGGGCCAGATTCTGCACCCTTAGCTTCAAACCCTGAATGTTGCAGCCTGGCTAATTCCTTGAGCTCTCCAATAGCTT
Organism: Protopterus annectens; assembly: GCF_019279795.1. Taxonomy (NCBI): domain Eukaryota; kingdom Metazoa; phylum Chordata; order Ceratodontiformes; family Protopteridae; genus Protopterus; species Protopterus annectens. The sequence continues at coordinate 974,380,168 of NC_056730.1, read as the reverse complement.
CCCTCAGTAAGCAGGTGCTAAATGCCATTCTGGAGACAAGGAGGCCTAGTACTAGAAAATCCTATGCTGAAAAGTGGAAAAGATACTGTTCCTGGAGCCAGACTCAGGGGATGGGCACAGCGGTGCCCAGTTTACCTCATATTCTTCAGTACTTAACAGAAATGCTCCACAAGGGCCTATCCTTCTCGTCAATTAAAATTCATGCCTCTGCCATTTCAGCACATTATAATACTGAATTGCCCCTCTTCTCTCACCCCCTGCTAAAGCAATTCCTCAGAGGGGCTAAAAATTTAAGACCCCTCACGAGACCCCTTACTCCAGCCTGGGACCTTAACTTTGTATTGGAAAAGACAACTGTCCCTCCTTTTGAGCCAGCTGCAACTGCAGAGTTAAAATTCCTTGCTTGGAAAACAGCCTTCCTTCTAGCTATCACTTCAGCAAGAAGAGTGTCTGAATTGCAGGCCCTCATGGCAGTGAAGCCCTTCATTATCTTCCATGCAGACAGGATTTCCCTCCGGACTAATCCTTCCTTTATGCCCAAGGTGGTGTCTAGTGTGGCCCTTAATCAGTCCATTCATTTGCCTACCTTTTTCCCGAATCCACAAAACAAAGGAGAATGAATACTGCACGCTTTGGACATGCACAGACAAGTTAGATTTTATTTGGACAGGACTAAGCCTCTCAGAAAATCTGAACAGCTGCTAGTTGGCTTTGCTGCAGGGGCAGAGGGGAAGGCCATTTCAAAGCAAACCATTTCTAAGTAGATAGCCCATTGCATTCATTTCTGCTATAAACACCATGGAAAACCTACCCCACATGGGATAAGATCACATTCCATCAGGGCTGCATCTACCTCTACAGCCTTTCTCAGAGGTGTCCCTACCAGGGACATCCTAGAAGCTGCTACCTGGAGCTCTGTACATACCTTCACCAAGCATTGCCACATGCCTATTTTTTCTAAATCCAGAGCTGGTTTTGCCACTGCAGTCTTGCAGGGCTTGATAGCTGGCGCTAATGCTCTCTAACTTCCTCCTCCTTTCCTTAGCTTTGGGAATCAACCCAAATGTGATGACTGCAACAGTGAAACACGAAGAACATAGTACAGTTGTGTATACTTACCATAAATGTAGATGTTCAAATGTATTCACTGTTGCAGTCCTGGTTACTCTCCCTCCAGCCCCCTGACTTCTCTTGGCTCTGCCTTTCCTTCTTGTTTGGTGTATTTAAGTTTTCTGGTGTATTTGCTTTTTATTGGAGGGGTACCATAACATATAATTGCTTCCCATTGTGGGGGCACCTGACATCTGGGGTAAGAAAAACTGATGTAATGGTGTCGGCTGCATGTTTTATACCCCTGACGACCTGACGTCATGGAAGAAGAGACAGCATCTGATGCAGAAATCCAAGACTCTGGTATTCAGGCCGGCTGAGGGCTACCTGCAGGCAGATAACCCAAATGTGATGACTGCAACAGTGAATACACTCGAACATCTACATTTATGGTAAGTATACACAACTGTACTTTATGTGTGTTGCTAATATAGATTGAGACTTCTCCAACTTTTGCAGCTGTCAGTGCATCTGATGGTCTTAATACATGGAAGACACTAAAGTCTTGCACTGCTGGAGTACTTTCTGTGGATTTAAAGCTTGTGTTAGTAACAGCACAGATGTCTGTAATCTACAGAGTGAGGAGAGCTTAATTGGTATGGAATTTCTTGTTTAGGCTCCTGGCACTGAGCAGTAACACCATTATATTTCTTTGGGATTTATTTACCATGTTAGTATGCTTGTCAACTTGGCATTGCCTAAAAAAAGGCTATAAGAGGGTGGATAGAGTTTTAGCCAGTATTTGAAGCCTAGAGGAGACTGGTGCAGACCATCCTTTTCAAGGCAACTTGATCTGTTAACCGTATCCTGCCATGCTGACAAATACTGAATCCCTCTGTAAAGACACCAGAAACTAAGTCAATCATCGCTGTCAACTCTGAATGCCAAACTGTCCCGTTACCTTTTCATTTGTTGAACAATCTTTGGAGATCTTCAAGAAAGATGGGGTTGTTCTAAAAAAAGGCTTAATTCTCCTCAGCATTATCTACTGAATTTATTAGCAGTAGTGAACCTGAAGAATATTTAGTATCAAACTTCTTATTAAAAAAACATTATTTGTATAGTAATCATTTAAATCTGTCTCAGACTTCACCATCATTCTCTTTCTCAAACTTGGTATTAAGAAGTCCAATTTTGACTTCAAAGGTCACTGCAAAAAAACTTAGTCTTTAACTTAGTAAAGTTATACTTCAATAGTGATTTAGCCTTCATTATTTTTAATTTAATAATTTTAGTAAGTATCAGCTTTGTGTTTAATAGCTTTCCTTTTGGTCAAGAATTCAGTGGGATATTGATCATACTAATAATTTACAAAGACAGTATCATCTTTAAGTTTGATAACTTAAACTTGGTCATCAATTCATCTGGATGCTGCTTACCTGTTGGAAGTGCCAAAACGCATATACCTCGTATGAACCTTTCATTCCTTGAACTTTATTTTAAAAGTAAGTTTTCCCACATCAGCCTTCTTAATTTAATAACTTTTTTCTAAGGCTTAATACAATTGTCAGTCACTTTTCAAGATTGATTAGATGCTTCAGTGTTATTAAGGTCTAATTATGGGTTAATATTCAGATACAGGAGTCCATTCATTCATTCATTTTGGAAACTGGGTCTGTAGAGCACTTATCCAAATGAACATGTTTTGGTCTCAGCCAGGACAGATATAAAATACAGTAGAAAAGCATGTAAATTGTATTTGTATTCATAATACTTTTTGTTACTGTAGAATCTCCCAAAGATGTAGCTAATTCTCTCCTTTCTTTACCATTTTGAGAGGTCCCTACCTAACATAAACTGTTTTGGGTACTACTATGTAAGGTAAATCTTGATGGAGTATTAAGAAGCTGCTATTATTAGCCTCTTGACTTGCTGCTACCGACATAATAGAAAGCCAGTAAAATGCAGTAAAAGATGTCTAAAGGAGTGTAACATTAAAAAAGCCAAATGAGCTACTGCAGTGGTGGTTTTATGCAAATTTGTAAAATAACACAAATAAGCACCTTTGTCGTATAAAAAGACTTCTTCAAACTAACAAGCAATGCATGCAAATCATTTAAATGTTTAATTACTTCATGCTAATATTCACAAATAAATGTTTTACATTTTTTCCTGGGATGGACAATAACCTAACCTAATCTAATCTAATTTGCCATGCACATTCAAGATTTTCAACATCTTTTCCTCTAAGGCTAACATTAACAAAAGCTAAAACTTTAAAAATAAAATGTTGTAAAACCATACTGCAGAATGTTTGAATAAAGCAGTTAACTCATTTTCAGTTCTCCTCACATGTAACTGTTTATTTAAATATAAAAGGCTGAACAGTTTGAGTGTAGTGCAGCATATACAATAAAAGTAGAGTTGTAGCTAAAAAAAAAGCGGGCACGAAATATTTTCCCCTCAATAACAATAATTTCTCCCTCAGTATTCAGATAGTAGCACTGATTACAGTTCCTACAGGGAAAATATTTTTTTGAATGGGAAGATTATTTTTGTCCCTTGAAAAGTCTTTTTAAAAATTTGTACTTTTATTCCCAAGCCATGGTTTATCTCCTAAAATATGATTAATATCATCAAAACCACCAAGTAACTTCCAGTTGTAAGTAGTTATACTTCTAATAGCAGGTATAAGAAAGTGCCACTGCTGTTTCTTTAACATATTTGCACATTACTTTTTATAGCAACATCTCCTAAAGTCACACCTCTTAGTCACATTACAGCATATCTATAGCCGTCAAATTTGCTGGAGTAGACTTTTTTCTTTTGAATGTCTGAACAATGCCAGAAGTTTCTTCATTAGAAATAACTTCATTCATTGTAAGATGACTGATTGTAATCATTTGTCCTGTAACAGTATTCTTTTTCATATTAACTGGGTGCATGTTAAAGTATCTAAATAGCTGCTCTCTTGATTTTCTTAAAAATAAGTTTTAAAAGTGTTATTCTTTAAATAGTAATATTTAAAAATGTGATTCAAATTAAAGCACACATTGAATTTGATATAGTAACACCAGCTATTCAAATAATCTGTGTAGGATTAATCCTGTCCAGCTCAACACACTTGAATGTCTTGTGACCCATGTTTTTCCTGGCTTCCTCAGTTTTTGTGCATATTTGTTCTAATACTATTATTCAGTTAGGACCACTGACTTGCTGCTGTTTATGCCATATATGTATTACATTGCTTGTATATAATCATGAAGCAGAACAGTTGTGTAAGCCTTTTATTATTTTATTCCATTTTATTTATTTTTTGCTAGTATTTCTTATATGTTGTATACACAAATATCTGAACTTCATGGATGTTAATATCTCAGCTGGCAATGATGTGGAATGAACCAAGGTAATACATAAGGACAGCCAGCTTTTTGTTTCCTTACGTGTTAACTGTCTGGTTCAGAAAGTCCCCATACTTTTCTCCTTAAGTTTAATTATTTAAAATGTTTCTTTATGGAGCATAACAAACCACTTCTACAACTCGCTATTTATCACTGTATAACTACATCAGAAGGCTTCTTCAGAAAGCCAGCCATTGATATTTGTGCAGTGGTTACATGGTCTTCCCTGAATATCTTTGCAGTGCATTATAAGCTGGGTCTCTTCTTTTTTTCAGATCCCGCTATACTTTGGGGGTTGAAAAACAAACCACTAATAATCATCCTCATAAAATATTTATTAAAACTTAATTGCTTTCATCTTCTTCTTTGGACTTCAGCAGAAGAAGTGAGGACTAGTAAACAAACTAATGTGATCTTATTGCATCATTGATTACACCATTTTCATGAGATTGTGTTTTCCTATAAATGTGATTTGTTTATTGGTTTGTTTTTCAGGTTAGTTATTTTTTCCATTAATAGTCTTCATTTTTAATTTTATTTATTTTTTTCCTGATTTGGGGCTGCCATTATCAAAGGCTTGTTCTCCTAGGGGTTCACCTAGTAGAAAGAGATTGGTACTCTGTCTTACAAGTTACCACCCACCACTACTCATTCACATAGAAAATGGACCTTATCTTGTCATATAAATTTAATGCACTTACCATAACAATAGAGAGGGTCCACCTCAGGGGAGTGTCTGTCCTGGGTTAAGATGGTCGGCATGTCTTGTAGGTGTGTAGTGTGTGAATTTTAACATAAAGTTACTGTGGGTGAGTGAGCACTGGAAGGCACTGAACAGAGAGTAATGAAAAAGTGGTTTGGAGAGCTACGTAAATGACTCTGCTCAGTGAGGAGTTCAATATGCAGCTCATTCTTGGGTGTAGATGGTACAGTGCTCTGCTCAGGATAGCAGTGAATATTTCTTGCAGTCTCTTGAAGCCAAGTTGCACTTGGTGAGTGGTTTAGTAATTCATGTGCATTTTTGATATTTTAATTTGTACCAGTGGTGTGGCTCAGGAGACAGTACTCCTAGGGGTTCTCAGATTTAAGATTGTAGACTAGAGATAAACTGATTTGTGGGCAGTGGAGCAGATTTAAGCACTGTAACCACTGTGTTAAAACATTAACTAGTTTGTAGGATTGTTGGCGGTTAATAGGCTGTCAACCAAGAGGTCATTTTAAGTCTAGCCATTTCATCCCGATATAATACCATAAATACTGTACAGTACTCTGGATTGTATTTGGTAATGACTGCCCATGTTCAGTAGGATTGTAAGTGCTATTCGTGGTAAGAATTTACAGTGTCCCATGCACTTGTCCAGGTTCCTTTTGAACATTGTCACAGAGATGCTGTGCTTTACTTAAATTGGCAGCCTATTCCAAAGATACAGCAGTCACTGGGAGATGAATCTATCCCTCCAGCATGTCCTATTCAAGTCGCCCACCATGTCTAGCGGATAGCTCAAGTCCTGTTTGATTTACAGATGTGCAACAAATTCATTAGGTTTGGGTCTGCACTCTAGTGAGAGAAGTGTGCTGATGGGAACCTGTCTGGTGAAGGCTGGTTGGTCTAGGGCTTGGGCTAAGCATCCTCATTGGTCCTTTTGAACCATTTAAATTTTTTTTCAAGTTTTTAGCTTCTGGTATCGAAACCCTGGGTTTAAGCAGGTTTCTGCTTGTTTCTGCGTCGCGCAGCATCACTCACTGCCAAACAATTGTGTGCCATAGCCAGACAGAAAAATTCAACAATATTCTCCTTAGATACAGCTATAGCACACTAGTGTAGTCCTCATCTCTAGTACTTTTCTGGTCAAAGAAGTACTGCTAGTGAGCTGTGACTTATTAAACCACAAGCAAAAAAAAACCCTGGCAGTAATATCCATGTACTAAGAACCTCCTTGTTTGGTTCTGAAAGCCCCCCTTTGTGATAACAGTTCTTCAACCTAGCATTATGGACAGTTGGACTACCCTTGTTTCTCCTGACAGCCTTGTTGACTTGAGTCTCCTGAGGCAGTGTAGCAATTACCTCATGTGCACTGACAATCCTCTACTAATATCTCTGGTACAGAGATGTATTGATACCATGAATCTTGAATCTCTGCTCTCTCGCACTCGAAACAGTAACACTGAAGAGGTTGTCAACCCCACCCACCACTACTCATTCACACATAGTACCACTACTTGTACACATAGTAAGCATCAAACACAAAAATCAACATACATGGAGGTTTTTCTCAAAAAACTTACCAAAACACCAGAGACCTCCAAAACAAAAGATTGCTACAAGTAACACAGTTTCCACAGCACCCATGACACGTAACACCAGTGTCTCACCTACCAAGGCTGTAAGGCGTAACACTCAAAAAACAAATTTTCTTGTCATTGGAGACTCCATAGTGAGACTTCTTGTCATTGGTAACTCCATAGTGAGACACACGGATGTCCCACTCACCAGGCTGGACAAGGAGAAAGTCATGGTCAGCTGCCAGGATTCATCAAATCTTCCATGCACTCAGGTCTCTCAGCAACAAGTACCATTATGACTCTGTCATAGTTCATGTTGGTGTGAATGACCTGAGATGTACCTCACTGGACTATATGAAGAGAGACATGGTTAAGCTCTCTGGGTATGTGTTCCAGGCAGTATGTCCCTAGCCTTGAGCAGCATACTATCCTCCAAGCCAAAGAGCCGAAAATCCAGTAGGACTGCTTTATTGAACCAACAGTAGCGTTGAAGAGTTTAGCGCTTTCATCCGTCAGGACATCATCAGAACTATAAACCAGCCCAATCAATCAATTTGTTTTAATTACTATTTAAATTGATTGATTGGGCTGGTTTATAGTTCTGATGATGATCTGACGGATGAAAGCGCTAAACTCTTCAACATTACTGTTGTTGTTGGTTCAATAAAGCAGTTTTACTGGATTTTCGGCTCTTTGGCTTGGTTACTAGTTCGTGTGGTGAGAGGTGTTTTCAGCATACTGTCCTCACCTGGTATGATGTCACAGTATAAACAAAAAATTAATGATTTCAATAATTGGCTCAGTTTTAGGTGTCATTTAAAGGGGATCCAGTTTCTGTCAGCCTGGGAGGTCATGGTCGACAAACCTTGCTGCTTTGCCAGAAATAGTTTGCACCTGGCACCATACGGCTCTCTGCTATTGACAAAGCCTTTTTTAGCCAAGGTCTCAAACAGACGTTAAATTTGACAGTCATAACAAAATAAGGGTCATGCTGCTAAATGCTAGGATCATTTAACCAAAAACTGCACACCCTGGAAACACTTCTATCACTGGAAGATGTAGATGTTTGTGCAATCACAGAAACTTAGTTTAAGGCCTCAGAGAGTACCCTCACCTTGCAAGGCTACAATGCCTTCCACACCTTCAGACTGCAAAATGAGCATGTGAGAACCAAAGGAAGCAGTTTTTCTATTTATATTAGAGACAAGTTCACCTCTTGTCTAGTTAGGACAACTCCATGGAGTTACTCCAAGTTCAGGTTACTGTGAGTATGACCCCCCCAAGTCAAGTCATAGTCAAAGATCCTCCTGCATGGGTCATGAAGGGCATGAAGCCTACTTGACCAAACTGGAGTCAATCCAAAGATTCCAGAACATTTTGGTTATGGGGGATTTCAATTATCCCACCATCAACTGGGAAATCTACTCTAGCCCTAACTCACTAGAGCAGAAGTTCCTTGACTTTAACTCAAATGCCCTGGAACAAATTGTTCATTTATTCATACGCCGACAAGAGGAACAGCATACTGGATCTGTCTTCACTAACATGGCAAACAGATACACTGCTGCAACTGTTGGGCCCTCATTAGTTAAGTCTGACTACAAATCAGTCACCTTCAAGCTGGCACTAACACCAGAACTTTTAAAGGGTGAAGTCAGAGTAAAAAAATTTCACCAAGGCAAGCTATACCCTCCTAGGTGATGGTATAAATGCATTCCAAGCCCCACCCTCATCTGGAAGTGGTAACTACACTGAAGCTTACTCTAAAGGCCTGTACAGTCACTTGCATAAGTGTATAGACTTGGTTGTACCAGAAGGAATCAAAATCAGAGCCCCAAGTAAAAACAAGCCACCATGGTGGACATTCATCATCCACAAACTTTACAGCAAATGCAAAATTGTTGCTGTCCAAGAAAACAAAGGCAAGGCCCCAACAATGGAAAAGCACCCTCCTCAACCTTAACAGGCAAATTAATAAAACATGTCAAATCCTCTAAGGGCATCTTTGAGAAAATCTTAGCAAGCACAGCCAAGGATAACCATAATCCCTTTTACAGCTATGTATGTAGCCTAAAAGGTAGGACCCAAGCATGTGCAGAACTAGTGACAAACTGTATTACACACACACACCCTCCAGAGATGGCAAACCTGTTAGCGGATAGGTTTGGCCAACATTTCACTCCCTTATCCCCTCCAAACTCATCACAAACCCTCTCCCTACATATCTGAAGAGCACGTCATTAAAGCTTTGTCCGAGGCAAAAAACACAGCCTCTATGGGACCAGACTGCATCCCAGGCTGTCTTCTAAACAGGCTAAAACATGAACTTGCATCAGCATTAAGTATCCTTTTCAATCATAGCCTAACCACAGGCTTTGTTCCTGCGGAATAGAGAGCAGCAACAGTTATTCCCCTCAACAAGGGTGGCTTGGCTGGGGAATTACAGACCCATAAGCCTGACCAACCTCATCTGTAAGGCCATTGAATGTATCATTACAGACCTCATAAATAAAGACATAAGCGACCACCAAACCATGAATCCGTCCAAATTCGGCTTCGTCAAGGGCAGATCCTGGCTTTTAAATCTGGTGGATTTCTTCAAAAATATTACCAGGGCCACTGATGAGGCCAAATCTGTACACACAACATACCGCGACTTTCTCACAATCTCACACATAGGCATTACTGATAAACTTGGCAAACTGAATGTAACCTCCTTTGGTGTAAGATGGGTTGCTAACTGCATCACAAACTGGACACACACTATCAAAGTGGGTGACTCCACATCAACCAGCAGACCTGTCACCAGCAGGGTGCCACAGTGGTCAATGCTGCACCCCCTAATGTTTGGTATATACTTCTCTGAAGTTCGGGGCAAAACTTAGGGATTGTGGCTGACCAAGTTTATGGAAAAGCTGTGGATTTTTGGGGCACCTCCCTGTATGCAAAGGGGTGGGAGTGTATTTGCTCCACTCCTACTTAAATTTGTCTGTGAATTCTCTTAGCATGATGTTAAGAGTAGATGTAAACTTCTCTACTAAGAAATTTTATTTATCGACGGTAAGAGGTAGTTTTTAACTACTTTACCTACAAACAGGTTAATGTGTCTGACATGAAGTCAGCACCTGTGCTCGACCTTTTTTTATTCCTCCAGGAAAACTGATCCTCTTAAATTTTCTAACACATCATTTGCCCCCTTTTCTGCGCTAGTGATGGTCAAAGCCACTGCCTCAGTATACCTTGTAATATAGTTTACCACTGTCGAGGTATACCTCTTACCTTTGAGCTCGGAGTACTAAGAGGCCCCAACAAGTCATGCTGCCTGAAAACAGTTCTTCCATGGCAAGGACCAGTACCAAAGTGATCTTAGCTTTATGCTCTGCCTTTCTAACCTCCCAGTGTTACTTGCATACCTTACAGTACCCTCTCCCAATTTTTACATTGCCTGCAATAGAAATGCAAAAGGCTGAAAGTATGGTGTCATTTGAAGGGGGTACGGTGTTTGTCAGCCTGAGAGGACATATTTGACAGACCAGGCAGTTTTGCTGGGGATGGTCTGTACCTGTTCCTCTTGTGATTTTGAATATTTACTAAAAACTTTTCCACACACATATTGCCCTTTTTAGGTATTGCACACCAGATAAACCTTCCATTACAGCTGTAACAAAACAGGAAAATCAGAAGTTGTCTTTTTTGGCAGAAGTCTAAACAAGAAACTCCACTCCCTTCAGGCTGTTCGCGCCTTGGAAAATGTAGATGCAAATTGGAAACAGTCACTCATTCCCCCTATATATTAATCTCCAAGACGGCCTGACAGAGTAATAATTGGTGCCAGAGTCACGGCCTAAAACTGTGTCAAGAAGTCCATCATAGTGTCCTTCAGCATGGTGGCCAGCCCTATGAGCTAACCACACTGATAATACACCCCTGAGAGTAGACCCTGTATTCAGGGACTTAAGAACACATGTAGACAGAGCTATTTCCTTTGACCAACATGTTTCTACTGTGATGAGGAAGTCATTCCATATTGCAAAACTTATAGGTATGTCCAAAAAAGTCATCTGCCCTCATAAGACCTATCATTGAGTACAGTGACCCTTTCAGTATGTACTTGACCTGAAATGTGCAGGAATTTGAGCATCCACAGAGATTTCTCTCAAAAACAATACAAGGGGTATAAAACAAGACCTGTGCAGAAAGCCTCAAATCATTGTCCCTATATTCATTTTCCCACAGACAGCTGAAATGCTACCTATGCAAAACCTACAAAGCTTCCTCAGCACTAAAGGACCTGTTACACATTCAACTTATTATCCAACTTTACTGGAGCAGGAGAAAGCAGGAGTATAATACATGAAAAAGCTCTATTTGTAAGAAAAAAGTCAAGGATAATGTGTCCTCTACTTTTTTTTTTAACATTCTGGTCCAAAGAGTTTTTGTTTATTAAATTTAAGAATTTTTAGCCATATCCTATAGTTGAGGTGTAAGTGCTGCATTTTATCGATTGATAGAATTCTTACAAGAAGTTCATCACATGCATTTAGGAATTTTTTACTTGATTGCCAGGGGAGGCAGATCTTGTCCAGTAACAGGCTATAAACTGATAATTGTTGGTGCGAATGTGATTTGGTGCTAAATCATTTCCACTCTGGGAATCTGTCCAGAGATGATATGGTCCCCAACAAATATGAAGATGCCACCACAGTTTCCATTGGCTTTGAAGGCGTGGTAGGTGTAAATCCCAGATGTTCATCGTGCATACAGCTGCAGTCATAACAGATGGGTTATCCTGCCGTCAGGCGGGTCCTCGGTCGGGCGAATTCCAAAGTCTAGGTCCGGCGTCGGTTGTTGTCACTTCTTCCCTAACGTCAGTGCGGCAGGGGTATAAAAGAGGCAGCCAATGCCATTTTCTTCAGTCTTTCTTGCCTCGCGGTGCCCGAAGCAGAAGCAGTTGGCAAGTGCCGGTCGGCCAGCTCCTGAGATTTACGAAAGTATTTCAGCCGAAGTCTTCTTGAAAGTTAAGTACCCCGTTGGGGAAACTTTTCTTGCCTCAGACCGATGTCAGACAAAGTTAATAATTGCATTTCATGTGGGAAGCAAATACCGCATAAGGATTTCCACTCTTACTGTATACCTTGCCTAGGCCCAGACCACGACGTCTCGGCCTGCCGTTTTTGTGCTAGATTCAACAAACACACTATTAAGCGTCGGGCGGAGTTCGCCCTTCACTTTTTTGGCAAAAATTTAATTATATTATGTCGCCGGATACTCCGACTCCAGTTTTGAGCAAAACCGCAAAGATAAGGACCGACATCGAGGTCCGCACCACCTACTGATACCACACTAAGGCCGACTACCGGTTCTCTGGTACTCAGCGAGACGCCTACGCAGCCCCTGAGTACCGATGACAATGCATTACCGGTGTCTTCAGTACCCGAGGTCGCAGGCTCCTCGGCCCCCATTCCTACTACAGATACCGACGCCACTCCTGGCGGAAACTCAGAATTTAGACAGGCCTGCCATTTCTCAAGGGTCTTCAGGCCTTCCTCCTTCTCTATTAAAGCCTTCACTAAATCTAAAACAGCCATGAAAAGCAAAAAACAGGTTCCTCAGACACCCTCTCAAGGCACCATGTCTAAAAAACAGATGCTTAAAATGGCTGAGGATTTGATTACTCTTATCAAGGGTTCTCAACCCCCCTCTGACAAAAGGCCCAGATTAGAGGAAGACTACCCTTCCTCAGATCAAGCTTCTATTACCTCAGAACTATCTGAGGACCAGGATTGTGCCTATTCTCCATTTAAAGACTCTGATGCAGAGGAGTCTATTCCCTCGGTCTCCCCCCTGAGGACTTCTCTTTTGGGGAAACCCTGCATACATTGAGGGAACACTTTCACTGGGAAGGCCAAGATTACTCAGATTCCAAGAAAAGGCTCAGGGAATTTCTTCTGCTCCCCCAGCATAGGCCTCTGGCTATCTCTCCTGTTTTAGATATATTGGATGATGTGTACACAGAAGCCAGCCTTAATCCTGATTCCTTGCCTCCAGCTCCTGTTAAACCAGACCGGTATTACCGGGTTCCTGATTCTCACCAGTTCCTATATAAAAGCCATACTGCTGACCCAGAAACTATTTCACAGGGTCCCAAGGGAATTAAGGCCTCTACTGCTAAAAATCCATTACCTTCAGAGAGAGATTCCAGATCTTTAGAAAGGTGGGGGAAAAAGGTGTACACCTCGGCCACTTTAACCATGAGGGCATTAAATTGTCAGTTCCATATGTTAAAGTATCAACAGTTTTTGATATCTCAGCTGAAAAGCAAGATGACACAACCAGAACAACCAGATTTAAAAGAGTTGCAGGATTTGTTGCATGGTGCAGAACAAGTGGGTAAACATACCTTGCAGTGTGGTTTTGATGCTTTAGAGGCCTCATGTAGGGCTGCTGTTACGGGGTCTGTTATACGTAGGCATGCTTGGCTCAAAGAGCAAACCTTACCAGATCATGTCAAAGCTAAATTATTAGATGCACCTCTTCAAAAAGATGTATTGTTTGGTGTTAAAGCAGAGGAGGTACTAAAGAAAATGGAGGAGAAAGCGAAATCAATGCAAACAGTGAAAGATTTCCTGCAGGTACAGCCTCCACGTTTCAGCAGAAACTGGCCTTCAAAGAATTGGTCCTTTCCAGCCACGGACAGACCTCAAAGGGGCAGATACAGGTGTCCAAGTGGTAGAGGACAACCTCAAGGAACTTTCAGAGCCAGACAGTAGCAAGCACCAACCCCAAGAGGTGGAGAAGATAGATCACAGTCTTTTAGAAAACAGACACAATGACTTCCCCCTACACCTGCCAAGCAAAGCTTTAATGGCAGCACCTTTGGGCGGAAAACTGGCATTCTCAAAAAATTGGCATATTGTTACAAAAGACAAATGGATTCTGGACATTATAGACAGAGGCTACAGGTTCCACTTTCACACCCTTCCAAAAATGAGAGGCATGCCAAACCTGCCACAAGATCAAAGGGCAGAGGCACAAAAACAAATTTCAGCTCTCATGGACATGAAAGCAATTCAAGATGTACCTGCAAAAGAACAAGGTCAAGGGTTTTATTCCAGACTATTCCTGGTACCAAGGAAAGACAAAGATTGGAGACCTATCTTAGACCTATCCATACTAAACACATATCTTCAGGTGCCAAAATTCAAGATGCTCACATTACAGCAGCTTCTTCCCATGCTGGGCAAGGAGTCTTGGCTGGTAACATTGGACCTCAAGGAGGCATACGTGCATGTCCCTATCAGACGAGATTGCAGAAGATACCTCAGATTTCTTGCAGGTTCAACCCATTACCAATTCTCTGCATTGCCCTTTGGCTTATCTACTGCACCCAGAGTGCTTACGAAATGCCTGGCATCAGTAATCGCCTTCTGCAGACTACAAGGGATACAAATCTACCCATATCTGGACGACTGCCTGATCCAAGCGGACAGCAAGGACATACTACAGCAGCACCTGGCGTTTGTAATAAAACTGTTGAACTTCCTGGGATACACAGTCAACAAAAAGAAATCAAAACTAATACCCTCTCAAATAATTTTCCTGGGTGCCAGCTTGGATACAACCACCCAGATGGCCTACCTCACGCCAGACAAGCAAGGGCAACTGTCTCAATACTTCAGAAAAATGTCAACTTACACCAGGCTAACTGCAAGGAAAATCCTGCAGGCTCTGGGATTCATGGCATCTTGCATCCTACTAGGAAATGCTAGTCATGCAAAAGGCTATTATGACCTTCAAAGACCTACTGCATCCATTGAAAAACTCATCAGCTTAAATGTTAACCCATACATCACAAGATGGGTTGCAAACTGGCTGAGTGACAGAACCCACAGGGTCAGAGTTGCTGGCGCCATGTCAGACTCAAAACCTGTCACAAGTGGTGTCCCACAGGGCTCAGTCCTGGGCCCACTCTTGTTTGGCATCTACTTTTCTGAAGTACAAGCAAACACAGGAGGGTTATGGCTGACAAAGTTTGCAGATGACTGCAAACTGGGCACCATAGTAGAAAACACATCTGACACAGATATCCTTCAGAAGGGTCTCACAGAAATAGATAACTGGTGCCAGAGCCACGGCCTGAAGTTAAATGCCAAAAAATGCATAGTCATACCCTTTGGGAAAAACAAGGTTACCCCTAGCTACCAAATAGGTGGCAATCCACTGAGCACAGGAGAAGTTATCAGGGACCTGGGGACCCAGGTTGATAGTAGTCTGTCATTTGACACCCATGTAGCTAAAGTAGTTAGGAAGACCTTCTACATTGCCCACCTTATCATGAAGGGATTCTCATCTAGATCAAGGAGGTCATAGTCTC
Organism: Protopterus annectens; assembly: GCF_019279795.1. Taxonomy (NCBI): domain Eukaryota; kingdom Metazoa; phylum Chordata; order Ceratodontiformes; family Protopteridae; genus Protopterus; species Protopterus annectens. The sequence goes on along the minus strand of NC_056730.1, from coordinate 974,365,060 downwards.
CTTTACTCATCACTCATCAGACCAATGATTGAGTACAATGCCCCATTCGGGATGTATCTGACCCGACACTTGCAGCAGCTGGAGAGGCCACAAAGTTCCTCACCAAAAGGATAAAGGGTCTCAAAATCTGTCCTATGCTGCCCGACTGAAAGAACTCCAGCTCTATTCAGTCACATCGCTTGCTCAGAGGTGACCTCTGCCTAACATACAAGGCCATGTCAAACCCAGATTTGATGAATATGCTTCACCTCAAAAATCTAGATCCATCAGAGCCACAAGCGGAGACTTAAACCTCGACACGGCTATTAATAGGACGTGCTGGAGGGATATTCATCACCCAAAGACTCCCTATGCTGTGGAACAAAATCCCACATGTGAGGCAGAGCACTCGCTGGCCTTGTTCAAGAGAAATCTTGACCAATGGATGGGAGATCGCAGATATACCCCAGGGATTACCTCAGTGTCACTGCTCGACAGAGGCACAGCAAAATAATGGGTATAGTTCCCCATACTAAAGGGGTGGCGTAAGCCACAAAACGATGGGCTAGGCTTGTAAATGCCCTCGGGCAGATAGCCTAGTATGAACCTATGAACCTACGAACCTATGAACTAATCCCATGTGCAAAGCTGCATATGAGGAAACTTCAATGGTACCTAAAAAACTTATGGTCTCAACACAGCCACAGCTTGGAAGCAATTATACCACTCATTCCATGCCTTCAAAAGGAATTTATGTGGTGGGCTCAAGTTTGCCAAAGAAACACAGGTCTTCCTTTCTGTGTACCTCAAGCAACTCAAATCATCACAACAGACACCTCAGACTACGCCTGGGGAGCACACATGACAGATCAGTGCATTCAGGGAAAATGGGCACGAAAAGAGAAGCTCCTTCACATCAACCAAAAGGAAATGCTAGCCGTGCAAAGGCTATTATGACCTTCAAAGACCTACTGCATCCAGGCCAGCTATTGATAAGGACAGACAACACCACAGTGATGTGGTACATAAACAAACAGGGGGGAACTCATTCATACCCCCTGTGCAGGCAAGCCATGACCCTTTGGAGCACAGCACTGGAATTGAAAATTCAATTGCAGGCACAATTCCTGCCAGGGAAGGAAAACACACTGGCAGACAACCTAAGCAGAAATATGACAGATCCACACGAATGGAAGTTGCATCCTCAAATTTTCACAAAGATAACTCTGGCATGGGGTCAGCCAGACATAGATCTCTTTGCTACCCACAGGAATTGCCAGTTGAAAAAATTTTGTTCAAGGACACATCATCCACAGGCCTGGAAAGTGGACACACTTTCCTTCAATTGGACAACATTGACCGTCTATGCCTTCCCGCCTCTTCCTCTGCTGCCCAAAGTTCTATTAAAAGCCAGAGCAGAGAGGCCGAAAATTATTCTCATTGCTCCAGACTGGCCAAGGCAACACTGGTATCCGCTCCTGAAGAGCCTGTCACATTCCCCACCATGGATCCTACCTCTAGTCCCTCTTCTGTTGTCCCAGCACAACTACAAAACTCTTCACAGCCATCTCAAAACTCTAAATCTAGCTGCATGGAGAATTCCTTGATTTCCCAACAGTTTCTCCTCTCCAAGGAGGTGCAGGGTGACATCTTGGAGGCCAGAAGACCTTCTACTAGAAAGGCCTACTCCGCCAAATGGAAACTATTTTGTGCCTGGAATCAAAAGAAGGGACAGAATTCTTGGGTAATAAATATTCCTCAAATTTTACAGTACCTAGCTGAGATGTTAAACAATGGACTTTCCTTCTCCTCCATCAAGATCCACGCTTCAGCCATTTCTGCACAATACAACACAGATCCTCCTTTATTCTCTCATCCTCTCTTAAGGCAGTTCCTCAGAGGGGCAAAGAATATAACACCCCCAAGGAAACTACCAGTCCCTGCTTGGGACCTCAACTTCGTATTGGAAAAGCTGACCCTTCCTCCCTTCGAGCCAGCTTCTTCATCAGAGTTACAGTACTTGTCATGGAAAACAGCCTTTCTTCTGGCTATCATCTCAGCTCGCAGGGTTTCGGAGCTACAGGCCCTCATTGCTGTGCAACCGTTCATCATTTTCCATCAGGACAGAGTTTCCTTATGAACCAACCCTACCTTTATGCCAAAGGTAGTATCCAGTGTAGCTTTGAATCAGACTATCCACTTACCTACCTTTTATCCTAATCCACAAAACAAAGGGGAAAGACTACTACATTCCTTGGACATTCACAGACAACTTCGTTATTATTTGGACAGGACAAAGCCATTCAGGAAATCTGAGCAACTCTTTGTGTCCTATGCTGCAGGTGCTCAAGGAAAGGCTATTTCCAAACAGACAATTTCAAAATGGATAGCCCACTGTATACGCTTTTGTTACTCATTTCATGGAAAAACTGTGCCTGCATGCATCAGATCCCACTCCACCAGAGCCACAGCTACCTCTACAGCCTTCCTCAGGGGGGTCCCTACCAAGGATATTTTGGAAGCAGCCACCTGGAGTTCAGTGCACACTTTCTCCAAGCACTATCACCTCCCACTATACTCTAAATCTAGAGCGGGCTTTGCCACAGCAGTCCTGCAGGGCATCCTAGCCCCTCCTAGTTCCACTTAGTGCCTACCACCCTTACTTAGCTTTGGGATTCTACCCATCTGTTATGACTGCAGCTGTATGCACGATGAACATAGTACAGTTTTGTACCTACCATAAATGTAGATGTTCGAGTGCTCATACAGCTGCAGTCCAGGTTTCCCTCCCTCCATTCCCTCTTAGGACAGGCCTTATGACAAACACCTTTCATATAACCTTTTTGGGGTATTCTTTTATGGTGTATTTGCTTGCAACTACTGTTTTTGATTTACCAACATTGCATTTTTGCATAACATTTTGTTTGCCTTCCTTCTGGGGGCACCTTGACATCTGGGGCAAGAAAAACTGAAGAAAATGGCGTCGGCTGCCTCTTTTATACCCCTGCCGCACTGACGTCAAGGAAGAAGTGACGACAACCGACGCCTGACCTAGACTTTGGAATTCGGCCGACCGAGGACCCGCCTGACGGCAGGATAACCCATCTGTTATGACTGCAGCTGTATGAGCACTCGAACATCTACATTTATGGTAGGTACAAAACTGTACTTTTTCAGTAATTACAGAGTCATGGATGCATTCCAAATGCAGGAGAGCCCCCAAGACAGGGTATTTTGCTATTGAGACGTCTGGCATTCAGTAGAGCCACCTTAATGTGATCATGTTGTGGATTTAATATGCTAATTGTGTTGGGATGTCCATTAGCTGGACTCTGCTGCCCCCATAGTGCCTTTTTTAATGCAAGGACTTTAGGTCATTATGCAGAAGCCTTGGAATGAGTGGTGCAGGCCCTACTTAGCAAAGCACGCAGGACTGTTGAGCACCTCATCCCAAGTTAACGCATACTGAATCTCTCTGTAATGACACAAACTATTAAATCAGTTGCTGAAGCCAGTTGTCTTTCTTTGTACCTAGGTATCATGCTTGGAGAAGGAAGAATTCCAGTCATGACCAGAGTCTTGCCAGGATATGCGACATGCATAAAATATTCTGACATGTCTGTCTGTATAATCTTCAGGATTTTGCACACCAAGTCATTCACCTCCTCATCGACCACCTCCGCATTGTAGTCATATTTGTTAGGTGAAAGGGCCTAAAGATGTAAGAGATCCTGGCACCCGAAGTATAGCTCACTATAATCCTACCCTTGTTCCATCCTAGTGAGAGAAGAGTCAGTGTGCCTGACTATAGAGTCCTTGATAACTAAAACATTTTTTATTTGTAGAGTAGTCAGGTGTTTTGCAGTTTTGTTGATTTAAATCTTGGTGACAGTTAAGTGTACCAGAGGGTGATGTGGTGGTAGATTTTTGCCTAGACCATGGGGCTAGGAGGCTTTGAAGTTGTAAAATATCCTTCTCAGCATTGGGATATCTTAGTGTGTGTTGCTATACAGTGTTGTGGATGTGTATGTTGCTGACAGTCTGTGTTTTTGTGAGAGTGAGGCCTCTGTGTTAGTTAACTACTTGCATCTTTCCCAAAGAATGTGTGTTCTATTAAGTGAAAGTTAATTATCTGTGAGCATTAGTAAGTTACTATACTTCTTAGCCATACCAAATGCTATGAATCTGGTAAGCAAGGGAAGATGATCGGGTTGACCTTAATAGAAGAGAGGCTTGGAGAATTTAAATGAGTATTACAAAGGCTTGCTATTGAAGTGAATGATGCAGTTTGTTGCTAGAGGTACACTGCTGGCATATCTGAAATAAATGGGGGTTTTCACTTAAGTTTGCACTTGTGGCAATGTGTAGTGGCGTCCTTAAACAACTGTACAGTGTAGATTACATAGAACAGCTACAGACTGCTTTGGGAAATGTAGAGCACCTGTTGTAGATACTGTGGAGAAGCAGTGGAGTGCTAGAGGCTACTTGGAGGATAACAGCTGCTCAACTTAGCTTGTTACGTGAATGCATGTAGCTTTATGTGTTTCTGGGTACCCTGAGTAATTTTACAAGTAGAATTTGGGAGTGCTGGGGGTATAAAGAAGTAAATGAAGCAATACGCTTTCATCTCTACAGTGCACACACTAGCTCCACTGCACAATGGTTGGCAGTGCCTTAAATGGCTTATTTAAAGCAAATATTTAGAACAAGAAAGAGCTCAACAATAATAGTATCCATAACTGATCAAATGCTGTGTGTTTGTTGATTTAAATTGAGACCACAGTAGCCTACTGATACAAGGTTATCTGTTCTTCCACCTGAGAAATGGTTAAGAAATGACTTACAGCCTCAGATCAGTCCTTGGTCAATTCTTAAACACAGACTTGCCTTTGCTTGGATCTTGGCTCATTCTGCTCTGTTCCCCCTCACTACGCTCAGGCTTACTCCGCTCATCTCCTACCCCCATATCCCACCCGCCCCCCCAATACCTGTAATTTTAAACTTGACCAAGCCACACCCAACAGAGTTCAAACCACCAAATCTGCTTAAGTAAGTATAACTAACCCCTCCCATTACAGATTACTACCTGTCTTCAATACGTTTGCACTCACACACAGTAACAACTACCGAATAGAAACATACCCAGTAAATACCCCAAACATCTCATACTCGACTTCTAACATTGAATATGTGACATTATAACTGACCCCTCCTATGCCAAAACTTCCTACCACATTAACACAAATTATCCGTATTACCTTCTCAGGCACCCAAACCCATACTTTAATTTACTAACATCTACTTAATCCCAAACTCACTCCCCATGATATCCTGAATAGTCATCATGTCTACCAAACCTCTTTCACTTCTAACTCAAATACTACTACTTATTACCATATTTTACCTAACCTGTATCTCACCCAACCTCGCAGTGCAAATCACCCACCCCTATTTTATACAACTAACCCAATCTCCATGATGCACACACATTCCTCAACCTACATATCACCCAGTCTCTACCCCTTCAATAATAGTATGCTCTTCACCTACAAATTCTTACCTAACCCCAAAAACCCTACTCACTTCTGTATTAGCCACATCCCCATAAAGCTTACACCCCATAGATTACATACCAAGCAACTCTAATACCTCTTCTGCCAACTCATCTCTTTCTCTCTGGCGACATTCACCCAAACCCTGCCCTTTCTCCCCCACACATTTCAACCTCACAATCCCATCCTCCTCCCACAACTGGTAAACCCCTCTGTTGCTCAGAGCATATGCAGCAAAATTCCTAACCTCCATGCCTGGCTTCTCCATAACCAACCCGCTGTTTTGGCCATCTCAGAAACCTGGCTCAAGCCCCATATAAAAGACTCTGAACTAACACCACCCAACTACTCGATAATTAGGAAAGATAGAACACAAAAAAGGAGGGAGATACTCTGCTCTGCTCTACTCATCATCCCACTTAAGTTACTCCCTATACCAAACCTTTTCCCTTAGGAAACACCCTGGACTGGATTCTAGTTTCTCATCCACATTACATCTCTGATAGTGGCACTCTGCCTGACCCATTAGGTGACCCCTTCCCCACTTTTGCCCACCGTCTTCCCTCCTCCATACAACTAACTCATACCTACACCTTCACTCGCTGTCTAAAAAACTTTAATCGTAGTACATTCTCAAGTGCACTAAAAATATTAACTGGAACCCACTAAAAACCCTTCCCTTAGAAAATGCTCTTGCCTACTTTAACTCAGCTTTTCTCAATTTGTTTGACTCCTTTGCCCCTCTGAAAATAAGGTGCATAAGAAGCAATCCTGTACCTTGGCTAACCAAAAATACCTTACTAGCCATGCGATTCCGGAATAAAGCCTGAAAACGCTACTCCAAAAATAAAACTATCACCACCCTTAATAAAATTTAAAACACTTCGTAACAAAGTAAAAAAAAAAACTTATTATCTCAGACCGCAAAGCCTACTTCTCTGCACTCCAAACCAACCATAACACCAACCCCAAAAAATTCTGTCATGGAATCTCCTCCCTTCTCAACCCTGGCAAAAAAGAAAATCCCTGCCCTGATTCGGATGCCTCTGACTTGGACTTAGCCACCCAATTTAACACTTTCGTTATCGATTCCATAAGTAAACTTACATCATCCTTCACTTCCCATTCGGCTTCCCCACCCTTATTTCAACCTATCCCTCCCTCCCCTAAAATCTCCTGCTCCCAACCTCCTCCTTTCTCCTTCAACCCCATCCCTATAGCCACCATAAAAAAACTTCTACTAACATTGAAACCTGGCTCCAATGCCCCTGATGATATATCCTTATATTTCTTAAAAGTTGCCGCAGAAGGCATAGCTTTTCCCATCTACATTCTTATAAATCGATCTATTGCTGAATGTCAAGTTCCCTAGCTCTGGAAAAAGACAGTTTATTATTCCACTCCATAAAGGTGCTAATAACAGTAATATCACAAACGTTCAACGTATTGCTAGCTTATCCCCCATTTCTAAACTTCTCAAAAATGCATCCATCTACAACTTCTGCCTTACCTCATAACAGCCAACTTCTAACCCCTACTCAGCATGGTTTCAAACCCAACCACAGCACTACCACAGCTCTCCTCTCCTTCCTAGAAACAGTTAATAAGGCCTGTGACACTGGCCACATCATGTCCACTCTCCTCCTTGACCTCTCTAAGGCATTCAACACTCTCTCTCATAACCTTCTTTTCACTAAACTCTCCAAACTTAATCTATCCCACTCCTCTATTAACCAGTTTACCAGTTACCTCTCAAACAAGCAACAAGCAGTCAGATGGAAAAAAGCCACCTCCCCTTTTCTCAGTACTCCCACAGGTGTCCTCCAGGGTTCAATTTTAAGCCTCCTTCTATTCAATATATTCATAAACCTTGTCCAATATGCCGATGATTCAACAATAATCTGCTCTGCCTCTTCTATACCCACCCTAGTTAAATTAACCCAAGATGCCTTCTCCACTGAGCAATGGATGATGGACAGCCATCTAGCACTCAATACTACTAAAACTAAACTCATGATATTTACTGCTTCCAAAACCACCCCCCTAGATAAAACCTCATTTTCAATCACCAGTCAAAATAATACGCTTCTCAAAATAGTCTCTAATGCTAAACTACTAGGAGTCCTGATCGATGACCAGCTAAAGTTTGATAATCATCTACAAGTAAATATAAAAAAAAACACACAAAAATAGGCTTGCGTTACCGCCACAACCGTTACATCTCTCCCTCCACTAGGCTTACCCTCACCAACACTTACCTTATCCCATCCCTCCAGTACGGTGCCTCTATCCTTACTAACTTGCAGTCTTTCCTCAAGACTAAACTCTCCTCTTGCTATAATAAAATAACAAAATTTGCAACCGGCCATAGATCCACTTCCTATCACTGCACTGCCCTACACCAACTGAATTGACTTGAGCTGTCCAATTACCTCATCCATATTCAACTTGTCCAAGCACACAAACTTATTTTCACCTCTCTCTCTCTGTCCCTCTTTTGCCACCACCATTAAAATGCACCAACCAAATAGACTTTTGAGATCTAATTCCCAAAATCTAATTGAACTGCATAAATCTGCCCATCCACTAGGCAAACATCTAATGTCCTTCTCTCTAGCACGCCATTGGAATTCCCTCCCACCTCTCATCCGCACCAGCAGCAGCCTGTCTTCATTCAAAACCTTAATTCACACACACCTAACTTCACTATGGGAATGCTCTTGCTCCCACCCCACATAATCTGCCTACACTATAGGTACTCTCTGTAAGCTATAATTCACAATAGCTTCCCATTGTTTTGTACCCCCAATAAACTCTAGTAATTAGCATAACTCCTAGAATTGTACAATTCAGTAGCCTAGAAATTAACTGCATGAATTAGCATAACTGTTAAAAAAGTAGACCGTTTCTGTTATTGCATTTTGCTAATATGTTAAACTGTTAAAAACTTTGTAAATATTACTCTTATTGCATTGTACTATTATGTGTTTTTCTGTTTGTTTAATTTTGCTTCATCTATGCACATTACATTTCTCTAATAACTTACTCTTATGTTAAATCTGTAATTTGTAATTTTCTGGAGCTTTTCTCCCAGGACTCCATTGAAAACGGGCTCCTCGTGGCCCAGTGTACTATCCTGGCAAACAAACTATAAATAAATAAACAGACAATACCAAGCAATAGCAATCAACTTAATTTCTGCCTCCTTTACAATGTCCAAAATTAGGCTGAATTCTTTTCCTCTGCCACCACGAGTAGTTGGTAACTAATTTAAAAGAAAGTTGCCAATTCAACAGTAACCATGCAGGATGTATTAAGTGTACTCAAATTAAGCAATTCCAGAAAACATTACTTTAGCCTAGTGTTCCTGGCTTCATTTTCAGATGCAGTTGTAGCTAGTCACAAATGGGGCATTTAGGATGGTGTGTAGCTTCTCATAGTACATGAGACACTCATTGTGCTAAAATGCCTTATTTAAAGCAAACACTTTTGCATAATGATCGTCATGCTAAGAACCTAATTTAAAGTAGTTTCCGTCTTGTACACTTCATGCCCATTTGAATTGAAGAACGTCCATCTTGAACAATGTCCAGAAGTACCCATTAGTAGGTAATTGTAACTATCAGCTCCTGTATTACTTTGTTCTTGATCAGTAGCATATTCTCTATAAAGTACCCCCATGTTCCAATATATGAACTGCCCCTTCCCCTTGAGAATGAGGAGCTCCCATAGCTGCCTTCAATATTTTCTGTAAGGCGGGATCTGATAGTTATGCCTGTCTCAACTCCCTCTTTGTGGACCTTATGTAACCCAGGTGGGTATGACCATAGCCCTGAGCAGCATCCTACCATCACCCAGAATGATACCACAGTACAAGCAGAAAATGATTGAGTTCAACAATTGGCTAAGTTTCTGGTGTCATTCTATAGGGATCCAGTATCTGTTTGCCTGGGATGACATGATTGACAGACCTCGATGCTTTGCCAGAGATGGCCTGTATCTGTCACCCTTGGTCTTCCGGCTACTGGCCAAGGCTCTTGACACCCCTATAGTGCCTTTTTTAGGTGGTGGTCCAAAGACCAAATTACCACCGTAACAGCTACAAACAAATGCAATCTGAGGGTCATAATACTCAGTGCTAGAAATCTAAATCTCAAAATGCACTCACTCAAAGCACTCCTTAAAATGAAGAACATCGACATTTGTGCTGTAACAGAGACCTTGTTCAAGGCAGTAGAAAGCACCCCAGCACTACCAGCCTATAACTCATTCCACACCTTCCGGCCCCAGAACTTGGACTGAAGCTCCAAAGGCAGTGGTATTTCCCTATTCATAAAGGATGTGCACACCTCCAGACTAGTAGCCCAACATAACGCATCTGAGATACGTCGGGTGCAGCTAACATCGGGTAAGACAGCGATTCAGGTTGTAGCATGCTATAGGTCCCCAGCCATGTCCCAGGACTCATACTCCACGTTCTTAAGCACCCTGGAGAATGTTAAGATCCAACCTAACACTCTCATACTGGACGACTTAAGCTACCCCTCCATAAACTGGGAAAACTACTCTGGTACCAGTACACTTGCCCAACGTTTCCTGGAATTCATTAATTCCAATGCCCTGGACCAGCTTGTTCTTACCCCCACTACTGGTAGCAGCATCCTTGACCTGGTCATTACTAACATGGGCGACCATTGCTCTACACCAATAGTCAGCTCCTCCCTGGTTAGATCCGACCACAAACTAATCACCTTAGAAATCCACATCCCTCCCACCCCGCAAAGGTAGCCATCATGAAAAACTTCTCCAAAGCTAACTTTGGGCTCCTAAAAACAGAGGTGGCAAACTTCACAGCACCCATGCAAATGGAGATCAGTTGCATGACTGTCGAATCATACACCAATGTACTGTACGAACACATACACAAATGCATGGATCTCGCCATACCCAACAGAACCAAGACGCTCTCCTTCAAAAAAGGAAGCCAGTCTGGTGGTACCCTGCCATAAACAAACTCTACAACAGAAGGAGGAAATTGATGCAGAATAAGGTGAAGTCCCAAGACTGGAAAAACTCCCTTATCAGCCTCAACAAAATGTTGAGATCCCTCATCAAATCCTGTGAAGCTATCTATGATAACAGAATTGGAGTAGATAGTAAAGAAAACCACAAGGCATTCTATAGTTATGTAAAGAATCTCCACAGCAATATCCAGATTTGCTCAGAGCTACTGCACAATGGTACATCCTATACTGAGCCAACAGATATTGCCAATATACTGGCCGACAGATTCAGTGCCAACTTTACCCCCCCCCCCCCCCAGGACCAGTCACAATACCAGTAGATTGCCAGGCACCCAGTATTACTACTGCACAGGTTAAAACAGCACTGTCCAATGCCAAGAATACAGCTTCTATGGGACCTGACAATATCCCTGGCTGTGTTCTACATGAACTACAGAGTGAACTGACACCTCACCTGTGTGCCCTGTTCAATCACAGCCTCAACTCAGGCTTTGTCACTACCGAGTAGCATATTGCTACAGTCATCCCTCTCCACAAAGGAGGGTCAACTACAGACCCTGGGAACTATCGACCCATTAACCTGATGAGTCTGATATGCAAAGCTATGGAATGCATCATCATGGACCTAATAAACAAGGATATAGGGAATCTCCAAACTCTGGATCCCACACAGTTTGGTTTTGTGAAGGGTAGATCATGCCTGCTCAACTTGTTCAATCTTCTTTGAGTCAGTCACCAGACCTGTGGATGAAGGCAAGGTGGTTCATACAGCCTACCTTGATCTGGCCAAGGCCTTTGATACCATTCCCACTCAGGAATCATAGAAAAACTCATTAAGCTAGGCATCAACCGTGTATCACTAGGTGGGTTACAAAGTGGCTCACAGGTAGAACCCACTCTGTGAAAGTAAGTCAGACTGCCAACCAGTCACAAGTGGAGTCCAACAGGGTTCGGTCCTGGGTCCTCTCCTGTTTGATATCTACTTCACTGAAGTCCAGGCCAACACGAAGGGACTCCTGGCTGACAAGGTTCACAGACTATTGCAAGTTGGGAGGTATTATTAACTCCCAGAGTGATGTTGACATCCTACAGAAAGGCCTCACTGAGACCAACGACTGGTGTCAGAACCATGGTCTTAAGCTCAATGCCCAAAAAATGTGTCATCATCCCCTTTGTGAAAAACCCGGTTCCCATGAATTTACCACATCGATGGTAGTCCACTTGGACGCAGAAGACGTTATGAGAGATCTGGGAACACAAGTTGACAGCAACCTCTCTTTTGACCACCACATTGCCACTGTGGTCAGAAAGTCCTTCTATGTGGCACATCTCATTACTAAAGGTTTTGCATCCAGGAAGAAAGAGGTCATTGTCTCCCTCTATTCTTCCCTCATTAGGCCAGTCATTGAATACAATGCCCCATTTGGCATGTACCTCACGAAACACCTGCAACAACTGGAGAGGCTGCAAAAGTACCTCACAAAGAGGATCCTAGGCCTTAAACATTTGTTCTATATGGACAGACTAAAAAAAAACTCCAACTATTCCCGGTCTCATATCGCCTACTAAGAGGCGATCTCTGCTTGACTTACAAAGCCATGTCTGACCCAGCTCTGTTAGAAATGCTACATCTAAAGAAATTCCATTCCCTCCACACCACATGCTCCAGAGACCTCAACCTCATTACCACAATCGACAGGACCTTCTGGAGGTACAGGTTCATAACCCAGAAGCTGTCCATGCTATGGAATAGACTTCCTGTACATGTCAAGCAGAGCACCTCACTGGCCCTTTTCAAGAGAAATCTTGATGAGTGGAAGGGAAATAGAAAATTCACCCCAGGGATCACTCCAGTGTCTTTACTCGACAGAGGCACTGGGAACTAAGGTTGAGTGGCAGGACGCCAGGGTAATCCTATGGGCTAGGCTTATAAAGGCCCCAGGGTCATTAACCTAGTACAAACCTATGAACCTAATTTCTCCATCCAGGGGAAGTTTAGTATCCTTTGAGAACCATGGTTTAGATTTGTGCATGCTGCTAACAACCACCTCTTTCCCTGAAATAGCCCCTTCCATAGGAAGCACAGTGCTTTTGGACAGCTTCAGGGCAGATTCGGGCTTTCTGTTACCCTGTAGATTTTCCACTGAAGTAGTCACATTACCAACCTTAATTGGAAGTGTAGGCAGTCGCTTTTTTTTCAGTATTTACCTCCATGCTCCATGTTGATCATCACCCCCCCCCCACCATGGCAAATCATCCCATTGTTTCCCCATCAATTGGGGTGAGGACTGACCAGCAGTCATATGTGGTTTGAATTTTTCTCCTTTAAGATTCCCACATTCCTAACGCACCACACCTGTTGAACCATGTGGAGAGATGTGCGAATGACAGTGAAGGATGTCCCTTCACTTTCACAGTGGGCATTGCTTTCAGGCATCTATGCTCCAACCCTCTAAGGAATAATTGATAAGTTTTCTATTCTTCAGGATGTTAGCACTAACAAATGTGTTCTTCAGTGCACACACCTCTTCCCTCGCCTAGGGTTCAGCATGTGGGCCATGCCTACTAATTCCTTCCCTTCCCTGCCTGGCTGTTCCAGTGCTGTGACCACTAGTCAGACCTGGTCAACAGACATGTAGTCAGGAATACATCCCCTGCACCATGGAGAGAGGCTAGGGGTGTGCACTAGCTTGGTATCTTTTTACTACCTCCCTAACATGGCTTGTTTTAATGCCTGGTTGCGTGTAATTGTTTGTACATAAGGTACTGTATTGTCAAGACTAACTTCTTA